>NC_060273.1:1410042-1469060 GCF_021613505.1 Equus quagga
ATTAGCTTTGACCATAAGTACCCCTCACCTTGCATCTTTGCATAAGTTTTAGTCGAGCTTCTGCGTTAGTCATTTGAGTGACCCTGGACCTTTCTCAGACTTACAGTTTTTCTTAAATTACACAAACCACAACACAATGATGAGTTAAAGTACAAATGTAGAGGCATTTCTGCAGGAGTTGGCAGTGTCATGTTTTATTCTGGACTGAGTTCATAACGGCACTGCGCTCTCCTTGGGAACATTCTCCAATGGTTTTTCATCTCCTTTTACGGAAGCTGAGCAGCAGGCCCGAGCCCTCGTGCTCTGCTCCCAAATAAGAAAACTTGCACTCGTCTGTTTCTGGCCACTTGCATCTTGAGTTCTGTAACTTGGCACTTGGGAGAATTCAGCCATCTGCAGAGTGAGTCTGCCCCTGCACACACGTCCTGCAGCTGACGGACATGTCTTCCCTAAGACCACTTCTGGTGCCAGGCTCTGGGCTGTCCTCTATCTCCTGGCTCAGCAGGTCCCCTCCTCGTGATGCAAAGCCTCTCACGTTCAAGCAGGACGACTTTGAGAGAGGAGTTTACTGTGGAACCTGGTCAAAGCCGCTGAACGCCTCACACAGCTTCATGTCTGCTGGCTCCCTCTCTCCACTTCTGGAAATCTTGATTTTTTTCTTATGAAGGTGATACCTATAAACACACTAAGGGCAACTATCCTGTGCCCTGAATGCTGATCTCATCAGTCCTCAAAGGTCCGTCGGGCTGATAAAGGTAACTGTCTTGGCATCTCATCAGCTGGTGGCATGTGAGGTTTCCTTAGACTCGAGGACCTTCTTATGAGAATATACAATTTTTTTGCTTGGTCTAGAGAATTTGCTTTTCTGTCCTTTGTACCTACTTCCCAAGCACCAGTCTCCATCCCAACCACACTCCCATTTCTTCCTTCTTCCATTTCCTCTGTGCTGCTCAGTGCTGGGACATCACACAGCACTTCGGAGCTTCAGCTCCCCTGGAAGCATACGATCCTATTGATCGTATCGTCCTTAGCTTGTCCTTTCCCAGAATCTCTGCCTTAGGGAGGAACATTTGCATCACCATCATTTTATTGCTCACAAATGGAAAATCCCAACCACAGCCGTGCCTTGTGTCGGTCCATTCATGAGTTTGCTCTGTAAATACTCTTTTCGAGGCTGTCACACTAAGATCTCAGTCACAGGCACCTACTTTGCAAGTCCTGCTGTCACACAATGCTGAGGCAGGGTGCTGTGTGAAGAGCTCAGGGTTCAGCCCCTTGGTCTTTCCACTTATGCCACCTGCATGTGCTTGACAGTCATTCAAAAGGAAGGCCCTGTGACAGACACCGAAGCCCTAGGAAGCAGGCAGGAAGGAAGAGAGAGGGAAGGGGCGCTCTGCAGGCTGAGCTGTGAATCACACGCCTGCGGCAGCCAGCTCACAGGAAGGGCCTGTTTGCTTTGGAAATATGAATTCATGAGGATGAAATCGATCCATGTGCAGAACTCAGTGTGTTTGCTAAAACTCGTCCTTAGCTTTGTTTCTGGACGAACATTAACATCACTGAAAATCTTGGGAGAAAAGTCTTTGGGGACAACTCTGAGGAGAAAGGGGGTCTCAACAGTAGGTTGTGACAGAGACAGAAAACCTGAGGAGTAAGGCCGGCTGCAGCCCGGCTCTACTTGCTCCACCTCGCTCCTCTCCCCCAGCTAGAGGACTTGGTGAAAGGAAAGGGCTCATCTGAGTTCAGAGGGATGTCTACGTACGGCGATGGTCTGACATCAAGGCTGAGGCTGTTGGCATGCAGTGAGGCCATGTGGCCACATGAGCCCCTGCCTTTCTGTGTCTTGATGGCTTTTTACTGCTGAGATGTGGCACCCACGCAAGACCCCTGAGTTCCACGTGTCTGTTCAGAATATACCGCCCCGCGGACCCCGGGCCGGGCTGGATGACTGCCAATCGCTAGAGCCTTGTGGATGCTCCCCAGCAGCAGCGCTGGGCGACGGCGGAGGCCACATGTCCCTGGGCCAGCCCCATGACATGCATCGCATGGTTCAGGCTCTTCCTGTGGCTCAGCACCTGTGTCCACGGTTCTAGTAGCTTCTTTGTATCCTCCAGGAGACGGTTTTTCTAAATGTATTCTTTTAATGTTAGGGAAACAAACTGTTTCTCTGACTACATATATTCTAAGTTGAAAAAGCCACATGAGGTGCAGCCTGTGGATTATGCCAGCTAGAGCAGTGAAACATACCCAAAACCACGCTTGAAGCCAGCCAGCCACGCCACTTACTGCTGGGCATTAAGCACGTTCTCAAGACAAACAACGAAAGAGGCAGAGACTCGGCTTGTTCATTTCTCTTTGTAAAAAGTCCCTCTGTGAGACTGCGTTTATACCTGATCCATCATCTCTATCACTTTTCCCACCTGTGTTTTCAGGATGTAGGTGGCTATGCCCGGGTTGTTTGTGCATATGTGAATTTATACTTCTTCAATCAATTATTCACACCCCCGAGTGTTCTTTCATCTTGTGATACAAAAAAATAGCATTCTTTTTTTTCCCTTTTTCTCCCCAAAGCTCCCTGGTACATAGTTGTGTATTTTTAGTTGTGGGTCCTTCTAGTTGTGGCATGTGGGATGCTGCCTCAGCATGGCCTGATGAGCGGTGTCATGGCTGCACACAGGATCCGAACCTGTGAAACCCTGGGCCACCGAACTCAACCACTCGGCCACGGGGCCGGCCCCTAAAGTAGCATTCTTGATTGGAAGCAGTTGCACACTCTGAAACCTGAGTCTGTGCATGCTGCAGGCAATACAGCCAGCAGGCAATACAGCCAATCGTAGGGAGGAAGTAATAAACAGATTGAAATGGCAACAAAATAACAGCCTACTCTATTTTCAAAAACATACAGTACTGATCTTAAGAAAATAAGTAACAATACAGTTAAGTAACCCTGTGATGCATGCAGAGGGCAGTCTCCGGCGACCTGCCCTGTGACGGGGCCCCCTGCCACTCAGGGCTGGGATGGCATGTTGGCACTGCCCAGGGGTTGGGAAGCCTGCGGCTGCTCTGCCTAAACACCGTGGACTGGTTCCATAAATTAATATTTTCCCTCCTTGGAGTTCAGAGTGATCTCTCCACACGTGGAGTCTCCTGATGTCAAAGGCCCAGACCAACGCCGCCCTCCAGGAGGGTTTGCCCAGCCCATGTCCCGCTCCCTGGCACAGCACCTCCTCCTCACTCTCACACCATTCGTCCTGAATGCCTCTATCACTTGGCACACCAAATTGAGGGGATTAACCTCATCTTCATTTCCCCAAGAACAACACCAGTTCCCAAGGACAGACCAACCCTGCCTCAGCCCCTGGAGTGGGCCATGCCCAGCATGGTTCCCAGCACAAGTGGAGTAGGCACTGGTCTGCTGAACATGTGCACACGTGACTACTGCACATGGGTGGTTTGGGAATCAACGTGCCCTTCTGCTAACTTTGTAAGGCAGCAGCACAGCAGCACCAGCTCCAGGCTGAGCGGCATCTACTCAGTCATGGCTAACGGGGTCCTCTCCCTCTGACGGTTGTGGTCACTCAACAGCTTAGAGGACTTGAGTGTGGAAGCCATTATGCATCACGTCTCCTTTCCCAGGGTTCACATTGCCTTCTATTCTGCATTATGGGATCTATTTGGATTTGTCTCAAATAATTCACTCAACAAGTAATTATTGGGCAACTCTCTGGGAGGCCAAGATCAATGGGTGGGCCATACTCCAGCTACAGGGACAACAGCTGGAGGAGGCTGACTCAGGACCCGGCCCTCTGAGCTGAGCGCTGAAGGAGCAGGGACAGGAGGACAGGACAGGAGGCAGTCCCCCTCCCCAGGGCTGAGGAAGCACAGGGACAGCAGCACCCGGAAAGGCCTGGAGAGGGTGCAACCTGGCATCTCAGAGGAGCGAAGCGGGACCAGTGTGGCCGTAGTGGGATGGAGACGGGGCAGCCAGTGGCAGGGGAGGAGAGGCCAGGCCAGGCCAGGCCGAGGTGTGCTGTCTGCAGTGCGTCCTAGGGCAGCAGATGTTGTGGGGGCATGCTGAGTGCGGAGACACGGCGTGAGTCTTACAAAGATGACGGTGCAGCTGTGGGAGAGGGCTGAAGGGTGTCAAATGCATTAATGTCCCCTACAAGGCCAAGAGCATGACCAGGAAATGTGCAAATGTGGAGGCCTGTTGCTAGCATCATGATGACCTTTGGGAAGTTCTTGTTAATTGGAGAATTTAGTTAGCTGCATTTCGAAAACATTCTCAACATCTTATTGTGACTATACATTCAAAGGACTCAATGAAACACACATGTGCTACTGAAGACCAAAGGAGATGAACACTGAGAAGTCCCCGCGCCCCTCCCTGCTGCGCCCTGGCGCCCCCGGGGGAACTGCTGTCCTGTGCTTGAGTCAGCTGCCTGCTGGTTTTCTTTATACTTTCATTTCCTCCCCAAGTTTTCCTAAAAGGCGTCCTGATGGCTGAGCCTAGTGGAACCGTGCACAGAGGAGCAGTCCTGTGTGTTCCTGGCCACTCCGCCTCGGGCACCACCATTGCAGGGCTCGCCCTGTGTGGTGCTGCCCATGCATCCTAGCACCTGTCCGCAGCTCACCATCTCCAGTGGACATACATTTCGGGTGCTGCTGATTTGCGGCCATGGCTGTGTTTCCCATGATGGGCGAGGGTTTCACTTGGCTGCAATCCTGGAGCAGAACCGCAGGTCCCAGGGCAGCACGGCACTGTCCCAAGTGGCTGTGCTCAGTGAGCTCCATCTCAGGGCAGGTGGGTCCCCTCTGCCTCGTGCCTAGGACCACACTTGGTGCTTTCTCCTTTTCTAATTCTGGCCAGTCTGATGAATGAGTGCATTTTAGTCCTTTCCAGTTTGGGGTCACCTCTTTCAATCCAGTTCTCATAATTCACAAGTCTCCACTAAAATGTCTTGCAGTGAAATTCAAGGTCCTCTCTTTATTCATCAGTGACGTAAACACCGCCCCCCACCAGGTCAACTGACTGAGCTGTGCCCTGGAGACTGTGGGAAGGCCTAATTCTTTCACACTGTTCCACTTTGATGAATGATGCTGTGGAATTGGAACCAAAGCCACATAACAGATTTTGAAAACGTTCCTGTAACACACACAAACTGAAAGGAAGCTTAGTAAAAGGGAGAAAATAGGCTTCAACCACGGCAGAGGGTGGGCATCTGTATCCCTCCTTGGGGCAGGCACCTGACGCCAACCAGTTGCTGCTGTTTGGGTAAATTCCTTCTAGCTGTGATGGTCTTCCATACCGCGCCGGCTGGCATGTCTCCCCCATCCAAAGGCGCCCATTGGCCCTGCTGTCCTTTCTCCTCCTCTCAGACCCATGCTGGCATCCTTATGCACTCCCCCTATGTTCCTGTCCTGTCCCCATCCTTCAGGGTCTTGCTGAACAAGGCATAACAAGCTCCTTTGGTTGGCAAAAATTGCCCAAAGATGTAGTAAAAACGAAGGAAGCGACATAAAAAGTATTTTCATTTTCATCACAGGCTCTAATTCCTTTCCCTATTAACACAAAACTCAGTGCCACAACATTGTGAGCAGAGGATGCACTCTGCACTGGGAGAGAGAAATGCCAGAATTTTCTTTTTGTCAGTATATGTGCATGACAGAGTTAGTTATTTTTAACAGAAAGGAAGTATCCAGAAGCTTTCCATGTATAAAAAGCTCCACAAAGTACTGCAGAGAATTAACATAGAGATTCGTCACCATCATCATTGTTTAAGACACGACCGAGGCACATACTGTGTAATTCACATTTTCTGGGAGGTATTGTGATGATGAGACCATAATGCTTATGTTTTTAGAAACTCAAGCCTGACCCCACCCCCGGCACTGATTTCTAACAGTTACTAGAACCATTATCTGGCACGCTGCTGCCCTTTGCTCTGGGGCCACACTGGGTCATGCATGATCTGGTTTCCTGAGGAAAGCAGGGGAGGCTGTGGGGAGTGGAGGGACCAGCGTGAACAGACGTACGGATGTCACAGTGCAGGGCTGGCAAAGGGACCACAGTGGGCAGCTTGGCCTGCTTGGAGCCCAGGGCAGGAGATGTGGACGGGTCCGAGAGGCCAGGGAGTTCCATCTGAGCCGTTCTGGGTTGTGGAGAGCCTTTGTCCTCATTGGGTATTTTGAGTTCCAAGAAACAGACTCAGCCAGGTCAACACAGCAGAGGGTGGGGTGCTGGGGGGGAAAGACGGGGCTCCTGCTGCCCAGGCCTCTGCTTCTGCCCAGCTCTCCTCATTCTTGCTAGCCACGGCCCCCACTGGACCCCACAGCTCCTTTCAGCTTTGTCTGCTCATCCAGCCCCTCCCAGCCAAGGGGTCTGACGGTGTTGGGGGACGAGGAGGGACGTGGCAGCAGGACGGTGGTGGCATCTCCTTCTCCGTCCCAGCAGTTGAGGTTTCCAGACGAGATCCAGAAGGGAACACCACCAAACATCAGCGCCCTGTTATCCTGGTCGACAGATCCTGGGCATGAAATCCTGGTTTTCGTATTATAGGAACTAATAAAATCTAGTCTCTGCAGCTCCTTACAGATAAAACCATAAAAGTAATGAGGCCGTGGTACTAACTACTCACTGAACGTGAACAAGCGTGCTCCCGGAGGTCAGGCAGGGCTCTGCCCAGTCCTAGCATGGCCCCTCTCCTTCCCTGCTGTCAGACTTGGGAGAGAGAAGAGAAGGGTAGAGAGGGAAAATAAGCAAGAGATGGGGGTGTGCAGTGAGACGGAAATTCCAGAACCAGATGCATCTGCTCAGAAGTGAGAGGAGAAACCAAACACGCCCGCGGGAGACCTGGACATGTCTCCAGTCTAGGCTTCTGCCCCCTCCCTAAGGGTGCAGCCCTAGGCTGTCTTGAGTTTTGAAAGAAAATCTCTATTTCCTCTAGAAGCAAATGCTAAGAATAAGAAAATTCCTTAGAACAGGAATTCAGAGTAAGTTAAATACCAGTCTGCTTGTTTCCAGTAAGATTTTAAAAATTTCTGTGTTTACTTTCACCTCGAACAATTTAAGTGTTTATAAAGTCAGAGCGGCCCTGCCACAGTTACTACTGGGTTTGTTTGGAGGTGAGGGGAAGTGAGTGTCAGCGCCACCTCCGTGCAAAGGGGAACTAAGAAAATGGCCTGACACCTGGCAGGTCACAGAAGAGCAAACCAGGACCACACTGGTTTCTTACAGGGCCCCCTAGAAATTATTCCATGCCAGGACTGAGTGAACACACAACACCCCTCCACGGCCACCAGACCCAAAGGTCAGGAAACCCACAGAGGCCCAACGAGATGCAGCTCAACGCTGAAGCAACAGTACCACGAACTGGGCTCGTGGCCCACTGGGGAGCACTGAGGGGGCAGGGAAGGAAACAGATGCTGTGTTTGTGCCTGGTCCCCACGTCACAGGTTTCCACAGGCCCTTTCCTGGCTCCCAGTAAGGCTTTCTGAACACTTCTCTTCTGTCTGCAGGTTTTGTCCTGGTCATCGGGCTGGTGACGTTCTACAGAATCGGCCCATATACCAACCTGTCCTGGTCTTGCTACCTGAACATTGGTGCCTGCCTTCTGGCCACTCTGGCAGCTGCCATGCTCATCTGGAACATTCTTCACAGGAGAGAGGACTGCATGGGGCCCCGGGTGATTGTCATCAGCCGCTCACTGACTGCGCGGTTTCGCCGTGGGCTGGACAATGACTATGTGGAGTCACCGTGCTGAGCGTCCCTGGGGAGAGGCCTGCTCAGGACTTTATCCATATAAGGGAACAGTCTAGAAACCGAGGGACTGCGGTGATCTGTTTGGTTTCCTATATATAAATATGTACAATACACAGGTATGTTTATTGTGTTATATATAAATATATTACATGATCATATATCGTCTGTGCCACCCTCCTTCTGACACACCCACAACTCGGCTTCACACTCTCGCCCATCCCGAGGATGAGACGAGCACCGGAGACGCGCGCAGGAGGCGGGGCCGCCTTGCTCTGCACCTTGGTCTGGGATTAATTTATTCTGCATCTGCTGAGAGGGGTGTCCCTGGTCACATTTACTTTGGTAAAGTGGAGGACCTGAGAAGATTTCTTGAACTGTCCATGTTCTTGCTCGGGAGACTCAGAGTTATAACCAGATGGTTACAGCTTTGTGACAGGGTCGTGTTAGCAACGTCCGTTTGCTCCCCATTATTTTCTAAGTTAAAATAAAATGCAAACCTCTTACCACTGTCTAAAACTTGTGTTTTATCCCTCTACACTACCACATGGGTGACAAGAATTGGGTCCATTTTACTGTCACTTTTGTGGGCGGGCAGCAGGAGAAGGGTTGAAGCAGTCTGAAGAGCTGGCGGGAGCACAGCTGGGGGCACTCATGCGGTTTCGCGCTTCCACTCACTGAGCCTCCAAGTCCACATTCCTGCACACTCTGGACTGGGGCTGCCTGACAGCAGATCCACAGTTGGGGGAGCAAGAGGGAGAAAGTCTATTTGTTTAAAAAAAATTCAGAGAGACTGGTTTATTTTCTCCTAGAAAAATCTTTAACCTATCTTCAGCAAATGCTTGGTGGGCCACAGAAGGCCTTCAGGATACTGCACTGATGCCACACACCCTGGGCCTGAACCCGTAAGAAGTGGGTAAGCCGTAACCCCTAGGCTGAACAGAAAACACCCGAGAGCTGCATCCCAAGCTTCAAACTGGACCATGCCCTCATGGACCCAGGACTGGGGACCACCTGACCACATCTCCAAGGACAGTCCGCGAAGCACCAGGCCCAGACGCTTCCCATGTGCTGCATTGCTTGACCCACGCCACCTGGAGGCGGGAGTCACTCTCGTCACCCTCCAGCCCAGCAAACTGACACTGGGAGTGGGTGGCACAGCCAGGGTCAGACCCGGGGCCACTTGGCTGCCTCCCCCACACCAGACTGACTCTGCTAAGGAACATTTAGCTTTGTGGCTTTCAACCTTTCAGAGAATGTGAGGTGGCCAGCCTGGAATTTGAAGCCTGTATCACCCCAGAAATTTGTCTTCTGTCAGAACAAATGGTGGATTGAGGTCAGTGCTTTAAAAAACAGAAAGTGATGGAGAATGATTCAGAAGCATCTATGGCCTTACCATCTCCAACAGACTCAGCACACACAGTGCAGAGATAACCAGATTCCCGTCCCGCAGCCAGCACACTCATGGAACATTTAGGTCGGACCTTCCTCCCACTGAGCTTCTTTCTTACATTGGATTTTCCCAATCATATGCTAAAAATAATTGTTTTTTGAAAGAATGATGGAATATTTAAGATGTACAATTTTAATAAAATTATGTATATGACTACATATGTACATTAAAGTTTTAAAGCTGGCCATGTGGTCAGTCAGTCTGTGATGGGGTTTACACGAAAAGAGGCGCGGTCAGAGAGAGCTGGGCTGCACCATCAAGTGCTCGGCTTCCCATCTCAAGCTAGGAGTCCTCCTGTCCACGGGGCCAGTGAGGGAAAGGCCCTTCCAACGGGAACAAGGTTTGGCTGTGCTGTTTCAGAAATAACACAACAGACTAGGGGTCACGTGCTATCTTGAAAGGTGCTTCTATGTTACAGACACCATCACCGCACATGAGGGCCTTGTTCCAGGCAACTTAATCTCCATGTTGCTCTTTCCACTCTGCTCTCATTCTTCAATACTTTTTCTACTCTTCGGAGATTGAAATCTGATGAATGCTCTTGGGAAGAACTGCTGAATTCTCTCAGGACAGAGAAGCCACTTGTAGACAGCCCTTGACTGAAATGCTTTTTTTTTTTTTTAAGATTTTATTTATTTCCTTCTTCTCTCCAAGGCCCCCAGTACATAGTTGTGTATTTTTAGTTGTGGGTCCTTCCAGTTGTGGCACGTGGGATGCCACCCCAGCATGGCTTGATAAGCGGTGCCGTGTCAGTGCCCAGGATCCGAACCAGCGAAACCCTGGGCTGCTGCAGCGGAGTACGCGAACCCAATCACTTGGCCACGGGGCCGGCCCCTGAAATCTTCTTTTAGAGCAATTTTAATTGTGTTTTCACTATACTGTTTTGAATGTTTATTATCCAAACTTTTTCTGTTTGGTAGCAGTTATTCCCAGAAAGACAGGTATTCCAAATATTTAGCAACTGCACAACTTTTGACTAGCAAGTGTCCAGAACACTTTTAAAATAAATCAAAACAACTAAATAACACCCCAAGAGGCTCCACCACTGCAGAGGCTGAGAGCTGAGCTCATCTGCTCCCCATGCCCAGCTGTGCTGCAGCAAAACAAACCTGCTGTGCATACAATGTGCCAGGTGCGTCCTGGCATCTGCAGGTGTAACAACGTTGCATTGAGTGAAAAGACTGTGAAACACACCATAATGTAGTCACAGAAGAGTTAATGATTCGTAGAATCCCATTTTGTAGGAGAAGAGAGACACAAAGAAATCTAAGAGGCGTGCACATCCCTTTGAGACCTCAGGGAACAAAATTCTCACCTTTTGATGAGCTTGATGGATCTGAAAGCTTCGTCCATGTCTCCGACGGTGACGAAGAAGCTGAAGTTGAGCACGGCGTCCCGAGTGGGCTTGTCACAGTCCTCCAGCCCCACGAAGTCTCGCAGGGGTCTCCTGCCCACCAGCTGGGGGATGCGGTGGTACCCTGAATCCACCTGGTCCTCTCTGTCTGCTTCTCCTGGCTGAGGGACAAAAGGTACTGCTTATTCGTCAATTCACATAAAGCTAATGCCTACACTAAGTCTCTTCCTTGAAACGTGTATCAGCAATGGGGGTCCCTCTGCAGACAGACATGGATATTCAGCAACAGGCCCTGCTCAGTGCAAGGAGAGTCTGTAATCATTCCAAGTCATCAGAGCTGTGGCTCTGGTTTCAGACAGCAGATGAATGAGGTGGTCTGTGCAGGAGCCTGTCTTTCAGGCTCTAAGGCACTAATGTCAACATTTCAACAGTTAAAAATGGCTATGAAAATTCCCACCTCCCAGGTTTGTTTTGTAAAGTAGAGTCTTTACTGTCTAGTCAGACACATGTACATATGCACAAAGTCTTAAAATTAAGTAAGCCCAGCATGATTCAGGCAGAACTTTCCAAAGCGAGCACCTGGATCAGTGGTGTGCCGTCCCCTGCACCGGTGCTTCTCAGAAGGGCCGTCAGCTGGTGCAGGGCTCCCCAGACAGACGCGAGCAGAGGAAGAGCACCCTAGGCTCCCAGCACGAGTGCGATTTTATAGCGTGGGCCGGCCTCCTGAGGCCTTTTGATACCTGGCACCTTGAGATACAAGCTCCTGAGGGGGCGACACCCTCATCATCCTCAAATGTCAGATCCCTTCCTCCCTGTTGGGTGCTGCTCTCTGCTCACATGCCCCACCGCTCTCCTCTGGGCTGGAGCCCACACCCACCACCCTCTGTGCTTTGCATCATCTTCTTTCCCTCTGCAGCTTCATTTCTCCAATGCACACGCTCCCCTGTGTAAAGGCGGGTCGTGATCCACCCTCCTTGGACCCAGCTCCCCCAGCAAGTCACCGGTCTTGTATCTGCTGGTCCTCGGTGACTTCTTCGAGGCTAGCTTCCACCCCTTGCCCCCAGCTGAGGCCCCAGCAGCTCTTCCATCTCACTGCTCCTTCTGAAGTTCACCTGCGGTCCCCAACTTCAGAGGGCACTTGACTTGGGCCTTGAAACACTGCTAGGATTTGTGAGACACAGCTGTGGATGGTGAGACCCTTCCACGCACAGAGCAGAGCATAAACAAAGGCCCTGCGGCAGCCCATGTCCAGGGCAGCTTAAATTAAGGGGTGGGGGCCGTGTGTAGGTTGGGTCACACCAGGCAGGAGGCCGAGTGTGCAGAGTTTGGACTGACTTGGCGTTGAGTGGGAAACCTTCAGAAAATGTGCACACACAAAATCGACTGGGGGAGTTGCTGCCTGTTGTCTTAACAAAGCACAGGGCAGAGGCCTGACCTCCGTCAGCCTTGCTGTGGATGTGATAGCGAGTTCTAATCAGAACGCTGCACGCTGTGAGCACTCTCGGGAAGTCTCACAGAAACAAGGCACCCGTGGGTTGTGCTTCACCATGCCACCTGCCCCACTCACTCGCCTCCGCTCTCGGTTTGGATCCTTGTCACAGCTCTGTGAGGGAGGGACTGAGCTACCTGCCCCCATCACACGCAGGAGCTGGGGACCCAGGGCAGTCTGACTGTCATCCACACCCTCGAGTGTGAGGACAGGGAACCTCTGGGACGCTGGGCCGAGGGACCTGAATACAGGTCAGTAATCTGAAGAAGGGCAGCTTTTAAAGAAACACAACATTTTATGGCTAGAGGTCAAATTAATAAGATTTCCCATATTACAAATGCAGGTAAAGGAACTATTTCCTGCACCACAGACATTGGGTGACAGACAGTTCACCATCCGTGGAGCCAGGACAAGAACTCTGCTGAGCGACGTGCGCCTGCCGCTCTAGTAAAGACAGCTGACACAGGCTCAGGCTCCCGACCAACCTGGCCAAAGCGGCTCTGCAAGCAGGTTCAGAGTCAGTGCCCCGAAGGCGACGGGTGCTAAGGGGGGAGCCGTACTTGCCATGTCATTTCACACGCCTCCTCTCCGGGACAACCACAAGAGGGGGTGCAGAGGGAGACGAGGGAGAGAGAGAAGGAAAGGACGCACAAACGTGCATGAGAAACCTAAGTCCAGGACGTGAAAATCACGGGGGAAACTCAACAGAAAGAATTTAAAGGCTCTTTCACAACTTTTTGAGTTCTCAAATCAAAGAGAAATGAAAATGCATAAGGAGCACTAAATAAGAATGAGATTAAAAAAAAAATGTCAGTCTTGTGGTACAAATCCATTTAAAATGAGGGAATTATTCTATGGGCATCGACAGAGCTCCGGGACTCCAGAATCTGGAATCACATGAACCTGTTTCCGATCGTCACAAAGGTGACTCGGTTTTAACACAAGCAAAGGTGCAGGGCACCAAGTGCTCACTGTGCCAACCTCCAGTGGCCACGCCATGTTGTTTTATGTGGTGAACTAGGGAAAACGTTACCCCACCATGCCCAGATTGTTGTTTTCAACACGTACACCATTACACGTGAAGTTCCAGCAGAGCCTTAGAGCCAGAGACCCCCACACACTCATCAGATAATGTTCACAAATCAAGGAGCAGCCAGGGAGCACAGAGCAAGGGCCACGGAGATGAGGAGACCAAGTTCGGGGAAGGCAAGTAAGTTGTCCAAAATAACCCAGTGGGGGTGTGCCTGTGTGTGCCGAAAACGACCCCGTCTATCACGTGCTAAAACCCGCCCGTGTAGATAATGTGCACACACGTGGGTAAGTACAGAAACCTCCTGGAAGGTGACATGCGAGGCTGGTCCCTGTGGCCGTCTCTGGGATGGGACTCTGGAGATCCTCTTTGGTCTTTATTTCTTGTTTCTAAATTCCCTACAGTGGATACAGGACTAGATAATTTGCAAAAGGTAGCTAGAATAAAAAAAGACAAGAGGAAAGCTGAAGGGCATGGTGCCTTCAGGGGAAATCTGGGAGGACACTTCCTGTCAGGACAACTGTGTCCTGAGAGCAAAGCCATATCTGGTAATTCTCCTAACTTGGGACACCTCACATTTGCTAGAATTTTAGGGGACAAATGAGAGCAGATGGTCTGCCTTATTTAATGAGAGGTGAGTTGTGGCAGCCCGAGGGCACATTCCCACCGCAGCCACTGCAGCTCCTTGGTGCGGCCAGGAGGACTGTCCCCCACCCCCCACACCCCTCGCTCGCACCTTTCTTGTGAAGTAGTAATGGGGCACTTCGATTCCCAGAAGAGTCTGGAAGGTGGGAGGCTGGGGGAAGCTCTCCTGAAGCAAGAAGCCGTGCTCTTCAGAAATGAAGAAGGACAGAATCAATACGTCCGCCTGGGAAAGGGGAAATGTTCTGTTTTTAATTCATTGATATACTTTTCTATTTTGCATCTAATTCCTATCTTTGTTGCTAAGATATTTACATAAAACACAGAGAAAACAGAGGGCCAAGCACACTCTTACACCGAGAATCTGCTTTCCTCCCCAGGACATGTGGCAGCCACACCGGTCTCCACTGCAATCTGCTGCACTCTGGAAAAACTGATGCATCCTCTGGAAGGATGCACCTCATTAGCTTTGAGAACCACTAGACCCTTCTCACTGCCTGATTTTCTCGTAGCAAAGACTAATCATTCCTACCAGAGTTGGTGAATGAAACTCAAAAGAGCTCAGTTTCAAAAGTTACCGCCTGGGGCCGGCCCTGTGGCCAAGTGGTTAAGTTCATGGACTCTGCTTCGGCAGCCCAGGGTTTCCCCGGTTCGAATCCTGGGTGCAGACATGGTACCGCTCATCAAGCTATGCTGAGGCGGCATCCCGCATGCCACAACTAGAAGGACCCACAACTAAAAAAAACCCACACAACTATGTACCGGGGGGCTTAGGGAGATAAAATGAAAAAAGTTGGTAGACAATATAAAAATTAAAAAAAAAAGATACTCCCTTCCATTTTTAAAAATCTGATTTAAAAATCAACAAGGGCAATGATGACAAAAAGACTCTCTCTTCTGCTTTCCTGGTACAGGGAAGACACACGAGGAGGCTTGGTTCTCTCGGCACCCTGTTGCATGTGATTCGGAGCAGCAGCCTCACCCACAGTCCCTTTGAACGGGAAACAGACAGGAGGCCGAGGGTGCCAGGGCCTCCCCTTGTGCGTGAATTCTTACCATTTCTCATCTTCCTCACCAAGACCAAAGGGCTACCTGATCAAGCTGCCAGGAAGCGCCCTTCACACGTGCACTCCCTCATCCTTCACTCCTTACCAATTTGCAGGTCCTCACTGCTTGCCTAGACTTGTCACCAGGCCCTCTACCTTGAAGAAAATTCCTCTGGCCATGTCTTCGCTTCTCCCACTCCAATGAGAGAGATGCCACCTCAATACATTTTACCACTCAGTGTTTTGGAACCAAGGACCGGCCTGGCTTCTGAGAATCTCAGGGTGTGGTCACTGCTGATAATCTTGGGGCCCAAACTCTTACCTTCCCAGAAGGAAATTCCTTTGGTGGGAGACAAGCCCCCTGAAGTTACAGGGTTGGCTGTCCTTGCTGACTTACTGAGGGCCCTGCCTAGAAGCCCCTCTTGGAACGAGGTGGGTCAGAGAGGCACGGCAGACTGCTGGGCTTCCCCAGGGAACACCGGATGCCCCGCAGCACACAAGTCTTGAGAAGTGTCAGACTCCCGGCCCCTTCAGAGGGAGACGGGGCCCAGAGAGTCGTCAATGTAGGGCAGGCGGCCCTGCAGAGCTGGGGAGTGTGGTGGCGAGAGCAGAGGGCAGTGACCGATGCGAGAAGGCCGCTGCAGTGGCAATCGACCTTGTTGGAGGAAATGAATGAGGAGTCGGCATGCTGCCTCCGCAGCTCAGTACAGGAGGTACTCCCATCAAGGGATTCGTTCATATTAACTGTTTCAGTACAGGGCTCTGCCCTCGAGAGAAACAACACGTGACAGCTGAGATAAGGAGAACTGAAGTAGACAGGGTGAGTCAGACCCGACAGAAAGGGTGGGGCCAGCCCCCTGGTACAAACCCAGAGGGGAGAGAGGGACGGCATGCCTCCTACAGAGGATGCTCTGCTCTGCGGGAATGAATTTCTCAACAGCTTTCCTATAAACCAAGGTCCTGAGCCCATGTCTAAAGTCCCCACTTGTCTAAGCACAACCGCGTCGCAGCGACTGTGGTACCAAGGGGCCTGCGCCATCCTCGGCGTGGGGCTTCTTGTCTGTGGGCAGCAGCTGGGCTCCCGGCACCTCCCGCACAGCTTCGCACACGAACAGCCTGGGCTCGCTCTGATCCCAGAAATGGCTCACAGGAATGAGATTGGTCAGTCTCTCATCTGCAAAGGCGTGGCTTCTGAAAGAGAAAGACCCATCCTGAATACTGAGAAGAGTGTTCCTGCTTTCAACCTCCGAAACACAATCAGGGTCTCCATTTCTCTGGCTGCCCAGCTTGCACCATCTTCTTGCACCACATTGCGATGCCGCCTGTCTGATTATGGTCTTTCAGATTTAAAATTGGTTGAAAGAGTCCTAGTGGAGTCTAGTTGGAGAGAGACAGAATACGATGCTTTGCCTTTGGAGGTCCCATGGAAAGTCCCCACGGCCTTTCCCAGGACCAGTGGGCAGACCTCACAGCGGGATGGTGCCCCCTGCTGGGTGGTTTCGCTGTGGCCCAGCGGTCAGGGCTGGGGTTCCCATCCCAGCCGTGACCCTGTGTGCTGTGTTGCATTTACCCCTGGTCTCTCCCACCTCTAAAAGTCTGTGTTGCACAGGCCCAGACTGGAATGCATTACTGTAGGAGACAAATCGGGTCGAGTGGCAAAGAATGGATCAGATCCCAAAAGAGGGCAGGCATCTGACAGAAGACTCAGTTTCATTTGACCGCCACCTGGAGGAAGGTGACAAGTCAGAGCACGGGGACCTGACCCTGCAGGAAACCAGCAGCCCTCACAGATGTCACCATGCCCAACACGTCCTGTTCCAGGACTGAGCCGAAGGCAGGGCGGGAGATACGCTTGGAGGTGTAGACGGATGCATTTATTGGGGACCCACTGAGTGCCAGGGGTAGTGCAGGACTGGCCTGGTGAGGGGGCGGGTGGACACAAGGACGCAACTCAGAGGCTCCCCAGCTTCCTGAGAAGTAAAAGCATGACTCTGAGAGACATTCAAAACAAGCAGGACTGGGGATTAGAGGCAGGGAGAGTGGGATGAAAGGCGAGGTTGGCTCTGTTGTTTTGGACCAGGTGACCAAGGAGAGGGGTGTGGGTGAGAATGGGCATCAGGTAGCAAGGCTGAAGGAGGGTGGATTTCTGAGGTGACGGCAAGACACTCAAGGGACATTCCGAAGACACAGAAGTGGAGCTAAACGAGGTGAGAAGTGAAGACGAATGGGTTCAGGTGGGGCCACTAGCATGTGCGAGCTATAGCCACCAGGTGAAAGACAGTTCTGGAAAAGGATTCCGAGGCAAAGAGAGGTGGGAACGTGTGGGGTGAGGCTGCACGGGGAAGCAGGGCTGTAGAGGAGCTGAGGCACGGATGCCCGCATCCCTGTCAGTGCCACCCTCCCGTGGGCACCATCGGTCCAGGCTCTTCTGCTCTGCATTTACCGCTGATACATCTGACCGGGAGCGGCCACGCTGCTGCCACAGTGACAGCGTGGAGTCAACCCCTGCATCCTTCTGAGCAGTTCCTTTTGCCTCACGCGTCACTCGACACAGAACCAAACGAGAACTGTAGGTGGAACAGTACAAGCACTGGAGTCCTACGGAGATTTCTTGGTGGTAGAAGGAACTACAAATATATGTCACATGAACTCCCTAAGACAATTATTTTTTCTAGAGATACATTCTCTACCAAGACAGACATTCCCTGCCACCAGAGACGCTGGCAGGTCTGAGGTTCACCGCACTCCTCTCCACCCTGTGATTCGGGCCATTTTTGTATACACTGCAGCCTTTCCAGAAGCTCAAATTTCTACCCAATAATTCCAGAACCTTAGAACATGGAAAACAGAGATTAAAGACTCAGATCTGTCCCAGTCGCCCTAGGGTGTTCCGGTTTCCCTTCTTGTTTTTACTGCTAGTGTCTTCTGAAGTTTAAAGTACGACTCTGCCAACAACCTGCCTAGAAGCTGACAAGTGACCGAGCGTCGCTTATCAACCACAGTCTTTGCAAACCCAGTCTTACTTCTTAGTCTCCTGCCCATTGAAGGACAATGTCTCTCTCCGATCAATCTGTCCTGTCTTGAAGTCAAGGATGGTCACCGTGTCCATTTCCACGTCATAGAAGCAGATTTTAGAATCAGGGCTGTTGTCAGCCTAGGGGAAGAGAAAACCGGAGAGCTCACAGTGACCACGTTTGAGAAAAACACCTCCTGGTGCTAACAACCCACAGGCCAGCGTACTTCCAGCATTCATAATTTGAACATCAACTTACCCTCATCCCACTGAACTGGTTATTGAATTACCACTCTATAATTTCAGAGAACTGAAAACAAATCCTAAAAAATTGTGAAGATCGACAATAACTGTCTAGCTGTTCTCAATATCGATTTGCGTGTGATGTCATCTTAGCTAAGGTGGATTAATCATGGGAACAAGAAGAATCTGGATTCTGATAAACCAATTCTTGCACAGGTGAGTAAAAACAAAGTAAACTCCATAAAGATGGAGGACAGCTGGGCACGCACACCTCAGGGCTGGCATGTGAGATGGAGAACTGTCCACGGTAAAAAAGGATGGGATCGGGAGCCTTCGGCAGCACTCCCTGGGCAGGGAAAAGATCAGCTTCTGCATCCTGCTTCTCAGCACTGCTGCAGAGTGGAGCTTCTGGGAGCTTTCAAAGATAGTGGTTGTACATGCATGTCCAGAGCAGCATCATTCACAACAGCCAAAGCGGAAGCAATCCAAACGTCCCTCAATGGATGAATGGATAATCAAAAACCAGTAAGTCCATACTGTGGAATATTACTCAGCCACAAAAAGGAATGAAGCACTGACATACGTTACAATGTGGATGAACCTTGAAAACGTTACGTTGAGTAAAAGAAGCCAGGCACAAAAGGCGATATATTGTATGATTCTATTTCCATGAAATGTCCAGAACAGGCAAATCCATAGAGACAGAAAAGCAGGTGAGGGTTGTCAGGCACTTGTGCAGGAGACAATGGGGAGTGACTGATGATGGGGACAGGGCCTCCTTTTTGGGTGATGAAAACGTTCTGGAAATAGACAGAGGTGCTGGTTGACAATACTCTGTCTCAAGTGCCACTGAATCGCTCACTTTAAAATGGTTATTTTTATGTTACGTGAGTTTCACCTCAATTAAGAAAAACAATTTTAACAAAAATATATGTTAGCACAGAGCCCCTTGGCCTCTGGTAACTGCAGGAAATGTTTCAGTGGTGGAGGGAGACAGGTTCAGCCAACTGCCTGTGCCCCACCGAGGCCAAGCAGCTGGGGGAGCTCCCAGGGCCAGCCTGTGGGTCCTTTGTGTGTCTAGCTCCTAAAACTGCACCTAAAAGCTGCCCTTCGTGTTGAAATTGCAAAAGAAATGCCTGCTGAATTGAAAGGAAAAAGAGAATCTTGGTTTCCATCTCTGAGATTCTGATTAAGCTGCTCTGCGGTAGTTTAGGCATCTGAGAAACTGTTCCGCAGCCATCTTGAAGACAACATTGAATGCTTTTCAAGGACTGCGTTGCCCCTCTTCTGGGACTCTTTTCCTGAAGCTACTGTGTGTGCTCAGCACCCCACCCCCACAGCCATTTTCTTTCATTCAATCCACGGGCGTCTCAGCCACTGTGCCGTGAAGTCAGGGCCAGGAGCCTGGATGGCAGCCACAGCACAGCCACCACGTCCCTGAACAAGGAAGCTGTCTCAGTCTCCTCGCTGACCAAACCAGGAAGCGTGAGGTGCCAGATGCCACCCCTATTAACGCTACCAATATCCTCAGAGCTCATCATCTCTCATCTCTTTCTTTTTGATCCCGGCACAGTAAAGGAATGTGTGTGCAAGCACACACAACAGAAACAGAAAACGGAACTGCCCGGTTCCCAGAGGCAACGAATGCCAAGAACTTTAGGTTAGACTGTTAGAAGTGTTATTCTAGCAGATATGGGAACGGCGAATGAGATGCGAGTGCTTTAAAAAAGAAAGACAAGAAAATGAAAATCTGCCAAAATTTTAGACAAAATACTGAAAGCTTAAGAGCAGTGGAAGAAATTACAAATTGAAATCATCAATAGATTTGACTACATAGAAATATAACTTCTAGTTCTCACAATTCCATAAGCAAAATGAAAAATAATGATCTGGGAGAAACCCCTGCAGCACGTGAGGTGGGCAGGGTGCCTTTCCTTACTCCCCTCAGTCTCTGCACCCCAGACCCTGTCAATGAGCATGAGGGTTGCACGGGCCCCATCTGTTCTGCCCTCGCCCCCCTGGCAGTGCAACGGGGCTGGGGAGCAGGGGCTATTCTTCACGGCAAGCCCCCTTATGCTAGTTGGCCTTTTTCTTTTCTTGATTTTTTCTTTTACCAGGGGCCAGGATTCCCAAGGTGAGGAGAGGCGGGTGCCAACCCCTGCTCTGTCCCGCCAGCGGCCTGTGCTGCCCCCACCCTCTTCCTTTTCCTCAGCCTCTTCCCATCAGGGTTAACCTCCCTCACCTCACTCCGCTCTTGAGAATCAGGCCTCCAAAGCCAGTGGTCACTGCACGGTCCCCACTTCGTACCTGCATTCACTGCCAGCACCACAGAAATGGCCCTTCTGTGCCAGGAGGCCCGGTGCCATGTCCTGGGATGCTCTCCCCACCACCTGTGAGCCCCGTTTCTGTTCCTGTGCATGTATATCCTGACACTGCCCCAGCTGCTGAACCAGTGAATGACATGGGACTGCCCGCCCTGCAGTGCTTGACCATCCCCCACACCTCCTCAGCTGCCTCCCACCTCCCTGGCTGCACTGCATCCTTGGCCTTGCCAGATCCCATCTTGGTCCTCAGGCTGGCAGTGGTGGCTCTTTTCCTCCCCAGGATACCATCTCTGGGCCAAGGACGCCACCTCCAGGCAGACCTCCTTCTGAGACCCAAGCTTGTGTCTTTAACTGCCCAGTCACCGGCTCGTAGATGCCTCAAACTCATCACATTGAAACAGGCCTCCCCACCCTCCCTAAAAAAGCTCCTCACCTGGTTTCCTTCCCCCTTCCCCAGTTGCGAGGGTTAGAACCAGCCCCGGCACTTCCTTGCCCCACGGCCGGTCAATCCCCAAACCCTGGGGGCGGTGGTGATGGGCACCAAGGGGACTTGCAGCCCCTCCCCCCTTAACCCACCAACGTCTAGAAACAATCTCAGAAGGGTGCTACGATGTCAGGCTCCTGCCTCTACCCCTGTGTCAAGGTCGGCCCTGTGTGATGGCCCACGAGTCGCGCCCCTCTGCCAGCGAAGGCAGACCCTCGGCGCAGGCAGGCTGCTGCTGACAGGCCGTGTTCTGGGCGCCTCGGCTGGGCTGTTCCCCTGCTGCACCCTCGCCTGGCGATTTCATAGCTTGGCTCAACCATCACCATCACTTCCTCCCCGGCCTTCCTGGCAATGATTCTACCTGCTACTCGCTCTCCCAGCACTGCACACCTCTCCTCCCAGCTCCCCCCAGCATCGCAAAAAAGCACTCATTTGCCCCACTCTCTGACTGATGTCTGCCATCCACAGGGGAGGGGCTGAGTCCTCTGTCTGACCCATCGCCTTGAATCTACAGTGCCCAGCAAAGTGCCTGGTACACGGAGGGCAATCAACGATCAACTCTTCAATGAATCAATGAATGAATGAATGAGCATGAACAAATGAACGAGAAAGCAAACAAACGAATGTCCACGTCACCTCCCCTTCAGACCCTTACCATGGGGCTGTCATTGGCCTCCTTCACACCCCCGCCACTCTGTCACTCCACTCCTCCAGGCATGAGGCTCAAGTGACGTTCAACAGCCCTCGTCACCCTCCTCGCGCCAAGAGAATTTAGTTGGGAGATGAAGAGACAGAAAAGAGGAGAGCTGAGGGGCTCTGTGAAGCACCACTGCTTCCCGTGAAACAAAACATGAAGAAAGATGGGGACACGAGGGCTGCGTAGCGGGGAGGGCAAGGACAGCACAGGAGGAGAGGGCAGGAGCAGGCAGCGGGGAGGATGACGAAGGGGCTGACCAGAGAGGCTGGGACACGAAGACGCAGACGGGAGTGGACTGGAAAGTCATGTGAAGGTGGCCCAGCCAGAAAGGCAGAGCAATCCCGTGAGCGCTGCGGGAGCCTCGAGGGAGGAGGTAGAGGAGGGGCAGAGGCGGGCTCACCTTGCTGAGGAGGATGCTGATCTTGCTGCCATTGGCATTACATCGCAGCGACGCCATGCCCCCTGCACCGGGCACCAGCTCAGCCAGGCTCTTGCAGTTGCAGTGCACTTTCGCCTCCCTGCACGGGGAACACAGGGTCTCAGTGCAAACCAGGGCCACGTTTGTGCACAGCTGCCACTCAGCATTCCCGGCGGGCGGCAGGTTGAGGACCTGAAACCTTGGTTCCCACGACTCTGAGTTCCGCTCGGCCCAGCTGCTCGCTCCCTGGAGGTCATGCACCAAGCTCAGACTACTGGGTGTGTTTTCACTTTTAATTTGGATATTTTTTTCTTTATTGGGGTATAACTGACATATAACATTATACAGTTTCAGGTGCACGACATAATGCTTTGATATTTGTGTGGCTGAGTTTTTCAAATTCTCCTGTTTTTATGAACAAATATGAATATGGGTTTGCATCCCCCTTCCTGTTCTAACACAGAAGGTGGCTCACCGAAAACGCTGCCCCACACCCTGCACTTGCCCTCACAGCAGGTTTCAGCGATCCTTCCTTCCGCTAGCCTCTGCTACAGTTGCAGTTTTCCATGTGTGAATTAACCACATATATGTAACTAGTGCCCTGCTGGCCCTGCTAGTTTGTTGCCATTACAAACAGTACTGCATGTGCAGGGGTAGCTCAGGATGGTTTTTTCACTTTTCTTTTTAATCCACATTCCCTCGGTTTTCCCCTAATGTCCTCTCTCTGTCCCAGGATCCATCCAGGCCGCACACGACATTTAAATGTCTCGTCTCCCTGGGCTCCTCTGGGCCAGGACAGTTTCTCAGGCTCTGGGCTCCTCCTGTGCACGTCCTGCCCTGGTCCTGGCGTCAGCCGTTCTTCAAGGAGCCGGGCTCCTGTCCATGGAGGATGCCTCTAGGAGCGCAGGTCTGGGCACCGGGTGTGCCTGTCGCTCTTGGGGTGTCACCGCCTCGAGGCCCTCGGCCGACAGAGCGAGGACTGTGTGCGAGCTCCCTGCTGTACGTGCACGGATCTGTCCACAGCTTTATGCGGATCCGTCTTTGTTGACATGAAGCTGAACACGACTTCAGACTCAAGTTTCCGGCTCTGATCCATCACCATGCAGATCATTCCGGCCTCCTCCCCTTATCTGCGACCTCTCACCCCTCTCTACCCACTGCCTGAATCCTGCACTTCTCACGTCCTGTGCGGCAGTGTGGGAACCGACCCCTGTCCCCTGCGGGATGAACTCCATCAACCAGAGCACAGAGCTGTGCCAGGTTTGCCCACAGTCTCACAGTTGTGCCCATTCCCATAGTGATGTAGGGTGGCCCCTTTGTTCCCACCCCTCCAGTGAGGCTCTCACCCACGGTGATCAGCTCGACTGTTCTGTCACCTTCTGCATTCCAGGCTGAGAGTCCCTAACTTAAAAGATTTTAAAATTTGCATACCTTAAGGTTCACTTTGTGCTGTAAAGTTCTAAGGGTTTTGACAAATGCACAGTGTCACGTATCTATCACACAGAAAAGTTTCACCACCCTAAAAACTCCGCTGTGCTGCTCCCTTCCCCATCAAGCCAAGATGAAGAATTCAAGCTAAGACATAAGGCACTTCACAAAACTAAGTGGCACAGGGGCTGGCCCCGTGGCCGAGCAGTTAAGTTCGCGCGCTGCGCTGCAGGTGGCCCAGTGTTTCGTTGGTTCGAATCCTGGGCGTGGACATGGCACTGCTCATCAGGCCACGCTGAGGCGCCATGAGGCCGCATGCCACAACTAGAAGGACCCACAAGGAAGAATATACAACTACATACCGGGGGGCTTTGGGGAGAAAAAGGAAAAAAAAAAAAAATCAACAAAACTAAGTGGCACGTTAATGCTGAAACGAGGACGTAGACTGTTTTCTAGCTCTTATCCATCTTTTACCCACCACATGGTCTACTGACTCACTTTCAAAACGTAACACTTTCATTTGGACAAAATTCTTACCTTCGGGAAAGATCAAAACTTTTAAAGTGAGCCAAGTCTGTCCCTACAACCAGGAAATTTCCACAGATGTCAAAGAAGCATGGATTCCCCTCCGTCTCGGAGAAAAGCAAGAGTTGCTTCACAGTTCCCTGAGGAAAAGGGAAGAACAAGGAATTCAGGAAAGCAGCTTGTGCAGCATTCCACTTTTGTTACTAAACCTCCTTCACAGATAATCTCGTACACTCCACGCGCGCACTCAACAAATGCTCCCGCTGGCTGAGTGTGTGCCCAGTGCTCACTGGATCTAAGGCAACATGGGGGAGTCTCTGGTGCTTCGGGGTCTCTGGTGCTTACAGTCCAGAGGGGCAGACAGACGCAGCTAGGTCAACAAGCAAATATACACAAAACCTCAACAATCTGAGAAAGTGTTAGAGGTGACAAACAGGAAGCTAAAATGGAAAAATGCAAAGGGTGGTGACACGGCGCCTTCCAACTGCTCAGGTTCAAGAGGCCCTGTCTGCAGAGGCCTTATCTGAAAGCCCCTGATGTGGGTGGAGAGGCTGGCGAGGCAAAGGGATGGTAGTTACATCACGGGTATGTTCCATTTGTGAGAACTCGCTGAGCTGTATATATACTTACACATGACACACCTACTTTCCTGTATGTATGCCATACTTCACTAAAATGTTCAAGAAATAAGTCTTGTCTGGGGGCAACATTTAAACAGAGATTGAAGGAGCCAGCTATCTGAAGAGCCGCAGGCCAGCATTCCATGAAGACGCAGTGGTACGTACTGGAGCAGGAAAGGGCCGAGTGTGGTCCAGGAACCTGGAGGCCCCAGCAGCAGGAAGGGAAGTGCTACAGTGGGAGGAGTGTGCACCAAGGGTGGGCAAGTGAGCAGAGGCCAAGGGGTAGCAATAGTGCAGGCAAAGAGTTAGATAAAGAGGTAAAGGGTCAGATTTTGTTCAAAGTAAAGGTGGAAGCCTCTGGAGGGTTTTGAATTGTGAACCGATTTCATATCATTTATATTTTAGAACGTCACGCCTACATTATCAGCACCTTGCAAAGAGTGACCACAGTCAGGCTGGGCAGAGC
Organism: Equus quagga; assembly: GCF_021613505.1. NCBI lineage: Eukaryota > Metazoa > Chordata > Mammalia > Perissodactyla > Equidae > Equus > Equus quagga. Next base: position 1,435,034 of record NC_060273.1, read on the forward strand.
TCAGGCCTTGAGTCTTGCACACGGACTGACCTACTCCTTTAGTTGAGAGAGGCTCCTGGCTCAATTCTCAGTGCTCAGTGCTCTTCTGCACCCTGCATGCCACTAGATTGAGAGCAGCAAGGCAGATGCACACAGCTGAGGCACTGTGGGGCCAAGCCCAGTGGTGAGGCACAGTTCCAGTGCACAGGAGTGGGGAGGCAGGCTGGATGATGGGTAGGGTTCCAGAACTTAGTGGACTCCTAATTCTAAAGAGAGAGAGACTCCGAGAGCAGGCGAGGAGGCAGGAACCCTCATAGCCTGTCTAGCAAACTCAGCGTAGGGAGATGAATGGCTGCCGGTGTGTGCGTGTGTGTGGATGGGGGGATGGGATTCCTAGCTGAGGAACCTGATCTTCATTTTGATGTACCTAATAGGAGCTTAATAAATGCTTGTGGAATGAGCAAACAGTGCTTGAATACAGGATCAAAAGAAGAACCACAAGGGATGGCCAATGGGCCAAGGAGTGACCCCATTCATGACGCCAGAGCGCCCAGGGCAGAGGGTCCCAGCTCCTTTACTTGCCCTCTTCCTCTGCTGGCTCCTTGCTCACAGGGCCCCCAGGGTGTAAACCTGAACTCATCTTGCTCCTACACTGCTCCACGACCACCTTCACGTCGATGCATTCCAAATGCCCAAATCACTGCCTCAGAGCCCTGACCCAGCTCCTGACCTCCAGAACCCGTATTTCCAACGGGCTCTTGGCCATCTCTAAAGGATGTCCAGGACACCCCAAACCTGCTCTGCTTCTGTAGTTTCCATCTTAAGGCACCACGCTTAACCCAGACTCCCAAACTAGAAAGTTGGGGACATCCTCAGTCCCTCCCTCTCTGTCACCTCCTGCTATCCAACTGCTCACCAAGCCGCTCACTACCAACTCACTCTTCCCTCCACTCCGCTCAGGCCTCACCCCCGCCCTCGGACCTCTCCTGTGACATCTCCTGCCTGACTTCACTGCTCACCAGCTCCCCTGTCTTTGCCACTTGGTAGACATAGAGGTTATCGTCCAGGAGAAAACACCACAAAACCAGGAAAAATCAAACCCCAGCGCACCCTCACCTGGGCGTCAAAACCCACTGTGTCTTCAGGGGAAGGTCCTCCCCTTCCCTCCTGTGCTGTCCCCTCGGTTGCAGCCTCCATCAGGTCTGGGCCGCCAGCCCCTTCCTGGCTGTGGCCTCTGTGCTATGAGCCCTCGAGTGCTGGCCCTGTTCCCCCCATCCCCCGCTGCTCTGGTGCCCCGTGCCGCCTGGAAGGCAGGCCTAGAGGGAGTGGAAGGTATGCCACGGCGCCCCGTGTCCTCTCGTGGTGGACACAACGAGCAAGGACAAGCATGGTTCGTGTGTCTCCATCTGCAGAGCAGGGGTGGTCTGGAGACACACTCCCGCCTTCAAAGACAGGAGAGCCGCGCACCCGCACGTCCTCACACCGGCACTACCTCCTAGTCACCACCCACACAAGCCTTCCAGCTAGAAAGCCAACAACCAACGTCCAGCTCCAGCCCATCTGTCGTCAGGGGCCTGGCTGGCGGGCTCCTCAGACACCTCCATGTTTTCCAGCAGGCTGGGCTACCCTTCCCAGCCGACCCTCGTCCTTCCCGTTTCCCAGCACGCTCATACCTCCTTCCCAGCAGGCCATGCACCCTTTCCCAGTATGCCTCTCTGCCTTTCCCAGTAGGTCATTCACCTTTTCCCAGCATGTTGATAGCCCTTTCCCACCATGCTCATAGTTCCTTCCCAGCAGACCACTGCTCTTTCCCAGCATGCTCATAGCTCCTTCCCAGCAGGCCATTGCTCTTTGCCAGCATGCTCATAGCTCCTTCCCAGCAGGCCATTGCTCTTTGCCAGCATGCCTTTCTGCCTTTCCCAACAGGCCGTTCTTCCTTTCCCAGCAGGCTGTCGCCTCTTTCCAGCCCACCATTTGCCCCTTCCCAGCATGCTGTTCACCCCCTGCCCCACTGCAGTGCCCGCAGGTCATCTCTCTGCTGACACAGTTGCCTCCTTCATCTATCGGTAACACGGCCCTGCCCTGCCTGGGCCTCAGAGCCATGCCCCCATGCAACCAGGAAGGTGAGCTTTCTTTGCACAGGATGCCCTGCTGGGCTCTGGCTGCCTTGCATCCAGCCTCTCTGCCTCCCCTCCACCTCGAACAGGCTGAGGATCTCATGAGGCCAGCAGCTCCTTGGCCTGCACTTTCCCCCCGGAGGCCTCCCCTGTGGTACCTCCCACCCTAGTCCCGCTTTAGTGCACTCCTTCATTGTCTGAGCCCCTAGAAAGGAGAAGTCCAGGGCAGCTCCTCCAGGAACTCCCGAATGGGGCGGATGAGCAGCATGCAAGGGGCAAGGACATGTACCTGAGAAATCAAACACTGGATCCCAGAAAGAACTCAGAGCAGGATGCGGAAACCAGTAAGAGAAACTTCAAATAGATTAGAGTTGGGAAGGCCTGTAGGGGGAGCCCTCACCCCCCTCACACACTGTCAATTATAGCAAATAGGAACGGACAGGACACTTCCATCTCCGTGGGAAGTACAACTGCTTTACTACTGAGGGAAGATCTCTCCCCACCCAGCAACAGCCCAGCCGATGAGAAGCTGTTCCCGCCCTGATCGGTTCCTCTCCCCAGTGGACTCTCCTTTAGAGCAGCCCCTCCTCCTCTCCCTTTTTCTCCACAGAAGCAGCTCCCTCCTTTGTTCTCTGGATTCACCTGTTGCTCGCCACAGCATGCACATCCTGAATTGCAATTCTTTTGGCTATTCCCAAATAAACTCATTTTAAGAAAAAATATCAGGTAAATTTGCTTTTTAAGTTTGACAAGGACAAAGCAGTTGCACTGAGAGCTAAAAGCAGGCCGCTGACAGGCATTCTCAACCTGACCCAGAACACTGCTACGTGGACTGGGCTGAATGGTGGCCCCTAAAAGATACGTCCACCTGGAACCTGTGAACATGACCTAATTTGGAAAAAGGGTCTTTGCAGATGTAATTAAGTTAACGATCTCAAGAGAAGACCATGCTGGATTAGGGTGGGCCCTACATCCAAGGACAAGTGTCCTCATAAGACACAGAAGAGAGACACAGATACAGGGAGAAGGCCACAAGAAGATGGAGGCGGAGACCAGGGTGATGTGTCCACAAGTCAAGGAATGTCAAGGATTGCCAGCAGCCACCAGAAGCTAGAAGAATTCTCCCTCAGAGCCTCAGAAGAAGCCAAACCTGCCCACATCTGGACTTTGGACTTTTGGCCTCCTGAACTGTCAGAAGGTAAATTTCTATTGTTTTAAGCCACTCAGTTTGTGGTAATTTGTTACGGCAGGCTCAGGAAACTAATACACCACGTCAGCCTCCAGGTTCCAGCAAGTATGTGTGAGATGTGGGCAGGCAAGGGTTTCCTTACTCCACACCACCAGGAGGGAACAGAAGGTACGCATTACTCCCGTCCTGGCCTCACCCTCAGACACATCCAGGGAAAGGCCTGTCCAAAGATACTATGTCCTGAACTGATGGCCCCCAAACCCTCAAGATGCACAGCAAACATTTCCTCCCATTTCACAATTCCACGTACTCAAGGTCTAGTGATCTAGTCCTTTTCACTGCAAAATGTCCCTGTCCTACCTCCCAATTTCTGAAGTCACAACAGTCGCAGATGGAGCAGCTATCCCAGAATCCATTTTTACAACCCAGCACTTGTCGGGGGAATCTCATCTGGTTGGCTGAAGTCAATAATCAGGCTCTGGCTCATTTAAAGATGACATTTTAAACTCTGCTCTACTCGTCTGTATTGTCACAGCCCACTTGCTCTAGAACAGCGATTTACCTGCCAGGTTCGAACTTGAACTCGGTTTGGCTCCACTGTATAAACGCTTTCTTCGTGCATTGCTAACACTGGAGACTCACACAGGAAAGTACCTAAAAGGAAAGATGAACATGACGACAGCAGCAGCTAATCTTTCATGCTTCCTCAGAATTTAAGAAGCACCACCACACATATTCCCTAATTCGCTTGGGCCTTCACAGCAGCTTTGTGAGGGATGTGTTTTTTGCATCTTGCAGATGAGGAAAGCAAGACTCTGAAGCACGAGGAACTACCCAAGGCCACAGCTAGCAGTGACAGTTCGTGCAGGCTCCAGGCCTGGTGGAGGGACTCAGTGCTGGGCTCCCTGCCCTGCACCACCCACTAGTGGTGTCTCCTCTTTTCTCCCATCTGGTAGCTGGTACTTTCCGCAGCACAGCATCTGTGATGGCACAATTGTTTAAGCACATGTCTGCTAATCTTAGGTGAAACTGTGGAGGCCATTAGCCCTAGGCTCTGTCTCTAGACAGGTTCTTATCTAGTTAGAGAGATGATGACACACACAAAACAGAAAATATCTTAGCACCTGCTATGCTGTCCTATTGGAGGGATAAGAAGTTCATCATTGTCCTTAAGGGGTCTACACTAGAAGAGACGTGAATTATCAGCAGAATACAAGGCAGAGTGGGAAAAGTGTTATAAGAGAACTTTAGGCCACAGAGTGTTAGAGGAGAAGAAAAGAGGGGATCACACGAGGGAGAGAGGTGATAACAAGTGGAGAAACATCCCCAGGGAGGGATGAGTGTTCACATGCACATGGGGGGATCACTCTTGGAACAGTGCAATGACAGGTCCTCCTGTGAGGTGTGAGGGCTGAGGTCAGGACGGGTATAGGTAAGAATTGTGCAGAAAGAGAGCTAACTGAGAAGCATGTCCTGATGGCACTGTGGTCGGCTGGAAGATGTCCCCCAAAGCCAAGAGGTCCTAATCCCTGGAACCAATGAATATTAGCTTATACGGCCCAAGATGTGAAAGTCTTCAGATGGGGAGATGACCCTGGATTAACCAGGTGGGCCCTAAATGCAATCACAAGTGTCCCTACAAGAGGGAGGTAGATTTCAGAGAGGAACAATGTGACAATGGAGGGAGAGATTGGAATGATGTGACCCCAAGACAAGGATTGCCAGCAGCCACTAAAAGCTGGGAGAAGCAAGGAACAGATTCCTCCCTGGAGCTCTGGAGGGAGTGCAGCCTCGGTGCTGCCCTGCTTTTGGCCCAGTGAAACTGATTTTGGACTTCTAGCCTCTACATCTGTGAAAGAATAAATCTCTGTTTAAGCCACTCGGTTTGTGGCCACCATCACAGCAGCCCCTGGTCACTCATGCAGGCATGTGCTGAAGAGCGGAGGATAAAGGCTGCCCAGTGAAAGACAGTTGGTGAGATGGATGGGACATAGAGGGGTGTCTGAGACCGACGGAGCATCTCTGACAACCCACCCTGAAATTTTCAGACAGAGGCTGACCTTGGTCAGGACACCAGGGGACTTGCTGCTCTGAGTGGTCTGGAACCAGCTCACAATCAAGTATGTGGCAACCCCCTTCCCTGGAAAGAACTCTGGTTGTTCATACTTGTGTAGCCTTGCTTCTGAGCTGTTTTAACTGTGCTGGAGCCCAGCGGGGCTTGCTGACCCCAGATCTGGCTGCAGTTCTCAACCACCCTGACTGGGCTTCTATTAATAGTGTGTGGCGCTGGCAGCATGGGGCCAGAGCTGCAGCACCGACTCTGGAAACGCAGGTACGGGCGTGCGAACTGAGGCAGGGTCTCCTTGTAGCCCTGTGCCAGCCCCTGCCCACACCACAGGCACCAGCACGCCCATTAATGGGGAGAAAATAAAGCAGGGGCTGAGTTCTCTCTGGGCGCAGAAGACTCCCACCTGCATTTCGTAACGCGGCTCCAGAAGGCTCAAAGATCACCACCTGTTTCCCATTCCAGACGGCAACTGCGTCCTAAGAAGAATCACAGGAATTAAACAGCAGCCCCTGTAGTCCTGAAGGACCCTAACAACTGACCAGCTCTGTAGTCCCCACTGAAGACCCCGACTGACCCCACGGGTCACCCTCACAGTCACCTTGGTGGCAAACACTCCGCTGACATGCATGTCCGTGCGTAGGCTGTGCGTCACGCCAGTGGACAGGAAGGCCACACTGAGTAAGCTCGGGGAGATCTGCACCACGGCCACTTGCTGGTGGAGGTGCGCTGACATGGCCTGCTCGCTGAGGACCACCACAGAGCTGATGTTGTTCACTGCCAGAAGGTTCCTCCTGGAGCCCCACTGCATTTCCACGTCGGGGAGAAAGAACCAGAAGTGTGAGCAAAGGAGAAGAGAGATACAGCCAGGAAAGTGTTACAATCACGAGAATTCATAAACAGTTTTCCAGCACTATTTCTTCTTAGTTACTGACACTCAAGAGTTGCGATGCAGGGGCTGGCCTGGTGGCGCAGCAGTTAAGTGCACACATTCTGCTTCTCGGTGGCCCGGGGTTCGCCAGTTCGGATCCTGGGTGCAAACATGGCACTGTTTGGCAAGCCATGCTGTGGCAGGCGTCCCACATATAAAGTAGAGGAAGATGGGCACGGATGTTAGCTCAGGGCCAGCCTTCCTCAGCAAAAAGAAGAGGATTGGCAGTAGTTAACTCAGGGCTAACCTTCCTCAAAACAAAAACAAAAACAAAAAACAAAGAAAGAGTTGCAATGCAGTGAGTAGATAGTTGTATGGCTGGCTGTTTTAGCTCACATCTGTGCTAAAAGGTTGAGCATCTTCTAGAATGTACTTTTCTGATATTAATTTAGGGATGTTTGTTTTTTATAAATGGACAGCAAGTTTACCCAATATATTAAATTAGCCAGCATTCCTCTGGTGACGTCAAATGCCACTTTCACAATTTCATATTAAACTTCCAAATCTATACAAATCTGTTTCTGGATTTCCTACTCCACTCCGCTGACAGATTTATCCATTCCTGAGTAAGCATGCACTGTTTTAATTGCTATAGTTTTGAGATATATTCTGGTATAGGATATAGAAAAGTTCTGACTCTTTATGAACTTTTTTCTTGGCTGTTTGCTCTCCCAGATGAATTTAGAATTATCGTGTTGAATTCTCCCAGAGGAAAAAAGGCCATTATTTTTACTGGATATACATATAATTTGTAGCTTTACTTGGGAAGAAATGACACTTTTACATGAGTGAGGCTTCTCTTTGAAGATCACGGTGTGTCTCACCACTGACTCAGTTTTCTCCATGTCCTCTAGGACAGTGGGAGGCTCGCACTGTTAGTTAAGCTTCTCCTGTGAGCAGTGAGGCTGCAGGCCTTCCTCACGCATTCTACTGACCACTCTTAGGTCGACGACCTGCACTCCCCATCAGAGTTTCCAAGGAAATTCTTAATATTTTTTTTAATAAATGTGAGTTTTCTTCAAGATGTCTTTTATTCTAAGACATCACTAAAGGTAAGATGAGCCATCAATTTAAAATAACAGCTTTCCATGTAAAGATCCCTTCTTCCACAAAAAAGCAAAAACAGCACTTCAAACGTCCCTATCGACTGGAAGAGCTGCATGCCAACTTCAGTACGAAAATGAAGACAACAATATGCATTGAGAATCAGGACAACAGGGTGTAAAACCCTTTACAGCCTCCACAGTGAACCCTGACCCAGCTCAGCCTTCCTTCAGTTCTAGGCTGCTTGCTGTCCATTGCCCAGTTTGAAATAAGATTTTATGTACTCAAACTTGTCACTCTCTGCTTTTGCAACTGTTTTTATTATTTCAAATCCAAGAAAGTTATACTTTCTCTAAAGATCTGATAATATTCTATGCTATTTTTAGCAGTTATTCTGACAATTTAAAAAATATTTAACTCAATTCATCTAGAAACTATTGTTATATACAGCCGGAGATGAGGACCTAAAAGTAATTCCCCAAATTGCTTCAAGGTAACCCTAAACTATTTACTACAAAAATTTCCTTTCCTAATTACTATAGGATTAAGTAAATGTTATCCTGCGAGCTTTACACAGAGCAGACCTGAGGACAACTTCCAGGACAGCAGGGTGAGGAGCCCCAAGGACATAACAGGCATAACTGGTAGAAATTATGAAAAAACCCACCACCTAATGCTCTGGAAATTGGGCATAAAGCAAATGAAGAAAAACTGACTCAAGAAAGACCACTAAAGCTGTTAAGAACAATGGAGTCTGTGGCACCCGAGCCACTATGCTCCCTCCCTCCTGTCTCCCCGCTCAGTGTGACGAAGCTCCACCTGGGCCAGTGTGGCCAAGAAGCCAGGGCTCCCTCTCCTCCGCTGAGCCAAGGGCTACAGCATCTCCCTGGAGGGGCTGGCCACCAGCATTTCTCGTTCCCCCAGGTGTGTTGCAGAGGCCAACGTCAGGTGAGAGAGGCCAACGCCAGGTGAGAGAGGCCAACGCCAGGTGAGAGAGGCCAACACCAGGTGAGAGAGGCCAACACCAGGTGAGAGGCCAACTGCCGGGACAGAGGCAGGAGCTCCCTCCTTCCCCAGGCCCTGCTTACAGGGTGGAGGCTCTACCTTGGATGTGGCAGCCTGAGAACACTGGGCCCCATGCCCTTGCCCCAGCTTGCTCACGGTGCAAAGGCTCCAGGCTGAGAGAGGCAATCTGAGAAGACTGCGCCCAGCTCCCTGTTCATAAGGCAGCTGTCACTGGAGAGAAGCTGTCCCTACTGCCAAGCTCTGGAGCAGGGATTCCGAGATTTTGTTCCCCACAGGGAAAGGCAAGAACAGAGAGCTCCAAAGCGTTCCAAAGGAAGTGACTTCATTTGAAACAGAATGTGGGTGAGCTCAAGCCTGAGGACGCTCTTGAAAACAGTGGAGGTTTTGGTGGTGAGAATTACGAGGGGACTGGTAGCTTCATGAGAGTGATAAGTTCAAGGGCAGGTCAGACAGTTTACTAGTGAGAACCAGGGAAAGAGACACCTTAGAGGAGCCTTCCTGGGGTCAGAACAAACCTCAGACATTGGACACAAAGACCACCCCTGCCCAAATTTAATGGGACCACACTGTGGAGCAACTGATGCCCCACGGTGTAGTCAAAATGAAAGAGCCATCAGCCAGCAGTTGGGGGAGCCTAACACTGTGATACTAGCCACGGCGGCAGAGAGCTTAACAGACAGACCAGGGGAAGGGCAGTCAGAGAGAGCCCCCCACAACCACAGGTGTCCCAGGGTGACCGTGCACACGCCCAGGCTGGGTCCTCTGAGGAGCAGCATCAGAGGCTCCACACTGCAGAGGAAACAGGTCACTACAATGGTCCAGCCAGTCACTAAACAAACAAACAGGCTAACGACAGCAACAAGCCCTGGGGGTAAGTGGGGCAGGAGGCTTGGTACCGCAGAGTTGACACAATATTTTACCTAAAATGTTCAGTTTGCAGCAAAAAATTAAGAACCACGCAAAAGAGGAGAATACGACCCACATCCAGGGAAAAAGGCAGGCAAGAGAAACTGGCACAAGAAGACCCAGATGTCGGACTTAACAGACCAAGCCTTCAAAGGAGCCACCATGAAGACGTTCAAAGAACTAGAGGAAACTGCATTTAAAGAAGGGCAGGATGGTGAGATGCAATGTCTCACCAAACACAGTCTATCGACAAAGAGGCGGAAATTATAAAAAAAGAACCGAATGTCCAAGAGAATGAAAACATATGTCCACAAAAAAACTTGTACACCTATGTTCACAGCAGCATTATTCATAATAGTCCAAAAGTGGAAACAACCCACATGCCCATCAATGGAAAAAAGGATAAACAAATATGGTCCATCTGCACAACGGAATACTACTCAGCCATGAAAAGGAATGGAGCTCTGACACACACTACAACATGGATGAGCCTTGAAAACATCATGCTCAGTGAAAGAAGCCAGACACAAAAGTCTGCATATTGTATGATTCCACTGCTATGAAATGTGGAGAAGAGGCGAATCCAGAGAGACAGAAAGTAGATGAGTGGTGCCAGGGGTTGGGGGAGGTGGGAGTGACTGCTAATGGGTGCAGATTTCCTCTGGGGTGATGACAATGTTCTAAAGTTTATTGCGATGGTTGCAAAACTCGGTGAATATACTAAAAACCATTTGGTATGTTATATATCTCAGTAAAGCTGTTTTGAAGATAAAGGGATGAATACACAGATAAGAGACAGATATAGATCACTGCAGATCCACAGCCCTTATTTGCAATTCTGAAATCCAAAGGCCTTCAGAAATATTTTATTGTTATTTTTATATAGTCTTAAGCAGAATAACTGACAAAAACAGAATCAAAGCGAATTACGTCCTCCACTTTTGCAGGACAGAGAGGGAGTGCGTCCAACGCCTTTGCAGAGCTGTACCTTTATCTGTGTGATGTTTCCTTCAAGCTCAGTAGGGGTTTGAAGGGTCCACCTGTCTTTGCCCTCCACCCCTCGGCTGCTCGGGGGGCTGGGCACTTTTCTCCACATGGCTACTCTCCCTTTATCAGTACCCGCTGCCAGAAGACCTACAGGTAAAAACAAAGGTCACATGAGTTGAGTTGAAAAGGGACAGAACAGCAGCAAGCTCCCTTCTCTGACCACCACGTCTAGAACACCAGCCTATGGGCCCTCCCCTCAGTAGCTCTCCCGCTTCCCACCAGGCTGGAGAGTTTGCAGGAATTTACTGCTCCCTGGCCAGACAGTGCACATGTTGGGTCCTGTTGGCACCGTCCTCTCTGGTTTCTCTCTGTCTGCCATGAGAACAGGGCCTGTCCGCCTGGTCAGTGCTGCTTCCCCAGTGTTAGGACAGCATGTAGCATCCCGCAGACATAACATAAATGTGCTCTGGCTTATCCCCTCTTTCTGTCCTGCACACATGCGTGGACACACATATACACGCACATACATACCTACGTGCGTGTGTGTATTATATACGTATACATATACACATATATATACATACATACTTTCAAAAAAATATTCCCACGCTATCTTTTTCTCTGGGTTTCAGGAGGAAACAGATCAACTGCATACAGTAGGTTGGTCACACTTTTGACCAAACCCCTTGACCCTCATGTGGGATAACAAAGCTTTACTGTCGCTTGCTTGTTCTTGACTGACTTTTCTCAAATGACTGACATAGTTACAATTGATGTACATTCTTTGAATAGCCACTGTCATCATTTTGCAGCCCACAGAGCAAAGCTTGAGGTTGGTTCTTTTTGTCTCTTATGCCAGCCCAAGAAGCCTCACCTTTGACTTTACAGTAAGAAACACAGTTTATATTCTCTCCTTTTTCAAAACCAAACTTCTCCTCTGGACTCAGCACATAATTCTCTCCTCGTTCTAAGTCCCAGAATCTACAAGGGAAGAAGGAGGCCCCATTGAGGGGACTGCGTTAGTGCATTTCCCTCCGCTCTGAGGGTCTTGTTCAACTCGCAGAACAAACTTTAAAGATCAGGAAAAGACACGGCCCTTTGGACTCTGCTATAAAAAGCATGCCGTCATTACATTTAGACCGTTTTTTATGCCCTGTTCATAATCAAAGGGGGTTGTTCTTAATAAAAGATGGTTCATGCATGACACCAGATCACAACGAGAACAACGAACTTCAACCACAAGCAACAACATGGGAGAACCCCTCAACACCACGCAGAGCTAGAGCAGCTAGACACAACAGAACTTTACACGTGATTCCATCTATACCACGCTCAAAAAGACCAGGCAAAAGGATTCCACAGGCAGACACTAGGACGGGGCTAGCCCTGTGCGGTGGGCGGGACACTGCAGTCTTGGGGTGTTTTGTTCTTCAGTCTCAGAGCTGGTTATGTGGATGTGTCCAATTTGTGAAAAGCGATCACAATTTGTGTATTTTTCTGTATGTATGTTACACTCCAATAAAGCATTCACTCAGAAGAGGCTGAATTGTAATCAGGGTGTTCCCTGCAGAGTGGGCTCTCACCTGAGGACTGCTTCCCCCACGGCGGTCACAAGAAGGCTGCCTTCAATCAAAGCGATGTCTGCCCGGTGACCTGTTTTCCCACTCAACTTGACCTGGATAACGACAAACAACCCAAAAGAAGCATGCGGCTCCTGCCAAGACCACGTGTCCCTGTGCGTGAGCCTGGAATCTCTGGTCTGCAGTGACATCATGGAGACTCACCAAGTGGAGGGAGAGGAAGTGCAGGGCGAATATGGACACTTGGGAAGGCATCCCCAGCTTTCCATGATGCCCGGGCTGAAGCCAACAACTACTTGGGCACATTAGAGAGTTAATAACAGCGGCTGCTGAGCACGTGGTGACCACCAAGCGGAGCGAGAGAGCTGAGTTCAGACACGACCTCGCCCTCCAAGGCAGGTGCGACACTGGTTTGCAGAGAACAAACCAGACCAGGGCCCATCAGCCAGTGAGTGGCTCAGGGGGGATTTGAATCCAGGTACACATGACTCGGTGACCATGTTTTCAACCACTGTGCTAGACAGAGGATGCATAAATGACCAAATAAACACTGACTTACCGAAAAACCAATCAGCTCCTGAATCTGTAAGAGTATCTTTAGGGAAAGTTCAGAGTTCTCTGGGGAACATGGAATCCTATGATATAAACCAAGAACCTAGCAAGAGGGCAGCTATGAGCAGCCTCCTGGGGAGCTGCACCCGCTGCATCACCAACAACCAACATGGGAGCAAGCTGCACCCCGACACCTTCGCAGTGTCCTCCTATCAGTGAGGGCCAGGGTTGATGTGCAAGGCACCTTCGAGGATGTCACGGTGTTTCTCAGTAGCCACAGTAAAACATCTGCTACCCAAGAAGGGTGACTGTTGCACACCCCCCCCCTTGGTGGTGGCACGTGTGGGCCAGCAGCAGCTGTGACAGAATGAACTCAGGTGACAATTCCCCAGGGCTCTCAGATGGCATGGGAGCCTCCTCCAAATCCCTGTCTGCACACACCTGGGAAACAGAATCATGGCCCCTGCCCCACTTATTTCTACTGTGAAGGTCGAAGGAGCTGCTGCAAGGGGCGCAGTCATTCTGTCACATTCCGGCCTACAGGCTGCGAGTCCACCAACGGCGGGGGCACAGGCCTGAGCAAGCCCAGGCTCCCCTACACCCTGTCCAAGGACCCAGAAAGTCTCCTTCGCTTTGCATTTCCCTCCCCTGTGACCTGAAGGTCGCATAAGAAATAATGGTATCAAACAGCTCTGTGAGTGGCCACGAGACACAGATTTGCTAAACAAAAACAAAAGGCTGGTGAAACCAGCTTGGAGAGTACCTGGCCGGCGCTCTCTCCCCGACCCTGCCCACCTTCATCACTTCCTCCGCTTCGCCCTCGGGAGTCACCAAGTACAGGGACAGCAGCAGGTTTTCCGTGACCACCACCAGCGCCTCCCTTTTCTCGATGTAGAACAGCGTCTGGATGGAGCTCTCTGTGGACGCCACCCGGGTGGTCTCGCCTTTCTCATCCACATAGTGCACTGTCCCTGAGGGCAGAGGGGGTCAGTCCACCAGGCGGCTCGATGCCCACCAGCAGCCATTTCTATTACTTAAGGACAGTTTCAAAATAAACATCTTTGTTATAAAAATTTACAAGTAAAACATTTAAAAAACATCTGCATGTAACCTCACAGGCTACTGTCTCCGAGGTAAGTGCCATCTCACTGCTTGAGATCAGCCTTGACTTGTGCTGTCTCCGCTGATCCGATTCTCCCTCCACGACTGACCCCGAGGCTTCTAACCTTCACACTGACGACACCCCTGATTCGCCCCTTGAAACGCTGTGTTCATCTTGGTCCACTAACAGGAGGCACACATCTATCATCACATGTGGAGGCCCTGAGTTAGGACCCCTCACTGCAGCCGCCACTTGGTCCCCTCTGTCCTGTGTGTCACTGGTCGGCGTCTGGCACTCTCGCACTCCACAGGCCCTGTCTAAGCGGCAGCCCCTCCAACCTGGAGCCCTTGGTCTGCTCTGCCCTGGAACCTGCCGGCCCCTCCTCCGCCTCCAGGTTCCTCTTTCAGGCCTCTGAACTCAGAGGGCGGGACCTCCTGCGAGTTCTCAGGAATCTGGTCTGCTTCTGCTGCTCTCAGGGGTCTCCTCACCCTCCCGGTCTCTCTCCTCTGAGTCCCAGTGGATGTCCTGGGTTCTTGGGAAACTAAAGAGTTCGAGGCTCTCTAGAGGCTGATGGTAACAACAATGAGCATGGACTCAGCCCGGGCCTGTGGCAGGCTGTGTGTTGAGCTCTTCCATGTATTAACTCAGCTAATGCTTCCTGCGAGCTCCTGAGGCAAGTGCTCTTAACTGTCCCACTTTACATATTAGGATGCTGAGGCACAAAGACATAGGGTAATCCCCCTCTGAAGCCCACAGTTCCTGAGGGGCAGGACGGGCACACTCCAGCACCGCCGCACACCCCTCTTCCAGTCGGCCAACATCATCAACACGCTGTTTCTCGGCTCTCCCTCCTGGGGGCACCCTGCGCTGGCATCTCCCCTGCCTGCACCCCTGCAGCACCAGGCCCACTTGCATCCCTGCTGGGACGTCCTCACGTTCCCCTCCATGGGCTCTGTCTCTTTCTCCCCTGAAATGAACGGCATCTCTATTTTCAAAGGGACAGAAGCTCCCAGCCGTGTCCAGCTTTTGCCTGCTCTCTTCTTCCCGTCAAGGTTACTCTGTGTGGTGACACAGCCTCCTGGAACCTCTCACCTTCGTGCGGCCTCACTTCCTCAGTCTCTTTCTCGAAGCAGACACACACTTGTGAAGGTCTGATGTGAGTGGGAAGGATTTTTTTCTCTTAACTGCATATGCATTTATCAGCTATCGCTGGAGCAGCCTGTCTCACTACTCACACTAAAGAGGAGCTGGGTTAAAATCAAGACAGATGGTGCACAACGCTGACCACCCATGAAGGCTGGCTGGTGACTGGAGGCTGGAAGCAAACCCACCACATCCTGCCCACACTCCACCCCAGAGCTTAGCCAAGCACCCGGCACGTAAGCGGTGCTTTGTAACCACACAGACTGAACGGCGGGAGGCCAACGGGAGAATCCCGTCGAGACCGTCATTCTGCCTGGCGCTGCGCACACAGTGAGCAGTCAGGATATAACTGCTGAGCGGCAGCTTCATCGTGAAACCCTTCAGACACAAATAAAGCTCAATTCGTCTCTATCAGAAGAAAGTGAAGCCATTCTTTGAACACTGGATAAATAACTGTAAGAGGCCAGCTTAAGTACCCCTCTCAGACTGGCACACGTACAGCCTATTGTTTTAAGCAGAAACACCACCTATTCATTTAGAATCCTTACCAGACACCCTTAAAACACTTCAATGTCCTAGAATCCCAACCTAAGCTTCTCACCATCCATCAAGCTGACAAAAAATGACAGCCCCTCTTGAGATCCCATTTTCAAGAAATTTCCAAAGCCGCTTTTCCTCCAGTTAAACATGTCCAGGGCTTTCTCATCGCCGCTCACAGCCGCCTTTGCAAGCTGAACGAGGTCCCTGGAAACAAACGTGACACGGGAAGTCAGCATTCCTCGCTGCTCCTTGTAGCACAGTGTTGTCCCCGCAGGTATGCCCGAGTTGCTGATGGCGATGAGCCCTCCGGTGGCAGGAAGAGCCACGTCTGTGCCCCCGAGCGGCCCCCAAGGGTGAGCTCGTACTTACTCGCCAGGAGGGGACAGCCGGAAGATGCAGTGAGTTAGGTGTTTTCCATACTCGTGTCTCAGCAGGGGGGTCCCTTGGACTCGACCCCTTTGGTCCAACCTCCATAAGAGCAGGACACCAAGCTGGAAAACCCAACACACATGTGGAGGAAACATATTCTTACAGAGCGACTGGCTGTGTAATAGGACATACGCTTATTCTTTTTCTTGGAAAATTATGAAACTACTATGTCTGCACTGTGAAAAATCCAAACAAGGAGCAAACCTCTTCCAGGGGCCCCTCATCCTTACTCCCTGGAGACAACAAATGTCACACAAACAGTTTTTAAAACAGACTTTTAATTTTTGTAAAGATTCAGATTTATGGAAAAGTTGTAAAGACAGTTCATAGACGTCCCATACCCCACACCTGGTTCTCCTATTATTAGAGCTTACGTTAATGTGGTATGTTTCTCAGAATCAGTACTGATATATTATATTAACTAAAGTAGGTACTTTATTTGCATTTCCTCGTTTTTTTCCTAAGGCCCTTTTTCTGCCCCAGGACCCTTCTAGGACCCACAGGACACTTGCTCATCGCGTCTCCTTAGGCTGCTCTGGGCTGGGACAGCCTCAGACTCTCCAGTTTTTGATGGCCTTGAGCACTGTTAAGGGATTTTGTAGACTGTCCCTCTACTAGGATTTGTCTCTTTTTCTCATCGTTGACTGGGGTGTGGGTTTGGGAGAAGAGCACAGAGCTCAAGTGCCTTTCGAGTCATAGCATAGCAGCTCCACGTTCTCAACGTGCTGACCCTATTCTCCTGGCTGAGGGCATGTCTGTTAGGTGTCTCCACTGTCAAGGTCCTCTTTTTCCCCCGTTCCATCCTGTACTGTTTGGAAGGAAGTCACTATGCACGGCTCACTCCTAGGGAGGGGAGTTATGTCTTACCTCCTTGAGCCTGGAGCAAACTCTCTGGGACTCTTCAGCACAGGAGATTTGTCGTTCTCCCCATCTACTTATTTGTTCAATCACAGATTTACAGCAGTATGGGCCCATGGATATTTTCTACCTTGGGTTATGATCCAATACACTTTACTTTCTCGCTCCAATTGTTCCAGCTTTGGCCATTGGGAGCTCTCTCGGCTGGCTCCTGAGTCCCTTTGACACACCCCGTCACTGCGGGTTTTGTGAGCACCTCCTTACTTTCTTGCACTATGGAGTCTCCGGGCTCACTGTCCTGCCCCAGTCCTAGAATCAGCCATTTCTCCAAGGAGCCCTATTTCCTTTTATTGGAGGAAGCCAATAGAAACTAGGATGTGGGTACTAGGTGTACCATATGTTCAATTTTAAAGTCATTAACGTCTCAAATTAATGGCACAGACTAGTCCTAGAGAAGTTCAAATCGAGGAGGAGCTGACTCCATCCTAGAGAAGTTCAAATCGAGGAGGAGCCGACGCCATCAGAATCGGTCCAGGATGGCTTTGTGATTGGGGAGGATGTTTTCAAGGCTCCCTTGCTTTGATGCCTGAGCATCCCTCAGGCATGTTTCCTGCTCAAGGTCTGCCTCCCACCCTTCCTTCATTCCACACTGAGTCCAATATCCCCACTTGCTGGGGAATATCGCTTTATTGTACAGAGGAATATAATCTTCAAATAACGTTGGCCTTAAAAGCAACTTATATGGGGTTGGCCCAGTGGCGCAGCGGTTAAGTGCGCACGTTCTGCTTTGGTGGCCCAGGGTTCACTGGTTCAGATCCTGGGTGCCATCACCGCTTGGCACACCATGCTGTGGCAGGCGTCCCACATATAAAGCAGAGGAAGATGGGTACTGATGTTAGCTCAGGGCCAGTCTTCCTCAGCAAAAAGAGGAGGATTGGCAGCAGTTAGCTCAGGGCTAATCTTCCTCAAAAAATAAATAAATAAAAGCAATTTATGTAGTAAATCTCCAAGAAAAATTCTGTAAGATTGACCATAATATGTAACATATGAGTGTACATATAATATGAAAAGTACATATTACCAAATGGATTCTTCTTGACTTTGCCAGCTTTATGAAGAATCAAAACATTGTTGGTTCCTTTCTGTTTAGTGATTCTTTTATTGTGTGTGTATGCGTGTGAGGAAGACTGGCCCTGAGCTACCATCTGTTGCCAATCTTCCTCTTTTTGCTTGAGGAAAATTGTTGCTGAGCTAACGTCCACGCCAATCTTCCTCTATTTTATGTGTGATGCTGCCACAGTGCGGCTTGACGAGTGGTGCTAGGACTACGCCCAGGATCCAAACGTGTGAACCCTGGGCTGCCAAAGCAGAGCGTGCAGACTTAACCACTACGCCATCAGGCTGGCCCAAGTGATTCTTTTTTAAGTAACATTTTTAAAATAATGCTTGCATAGTGAAAAACACACACTACCAGCCTCCTCCCTAGAGAACCACTACAGCAGGATCCTGTGCGTTTGACAGGTTTTTTTTCCCTGCTTTTTCTCCCCAAATCCCCCCAGTACATAGTTGTATATTTTAGCTGTGGGTCCTTCTAGTTGTGGCATGTGGGACGCTGCCTCGGTGTGGCCTGACAAGAGGTGCCATGTCCACGCCCAGGATTCGAACCAGTGAAACCCCAGGCTGCCCAAAAAGAATGTGTGAACTTAACCACTTGGCCATGGGGCCGATCCCCTGTGACTGACAGTTTTATACACACACAGCCTCTGTAGAGAAGGTCTTCTGTCCTGCCCTTCAAATGCAATCATCCAGGGGCCGGCTCCATGGCCGTGTGGTTAAGTTCACGTGCTCCACTGCGGCGGCCCAGGGTTCGGATCCTGGGCGCGGACATGGCACTGCTCGTCAGGCCACGTTGAAGACAGCGTCCCACATCCCACAACTAGAAAGACATGCAGCTAGGATATACAACTGTGTACAGGGAGGGTTTGGGGAGACAAAGCAGAAAAAAAAAATATCTAAAACAAATGCAATCATCCAGTACTCATTTTTTTAACATAATAACTGATTTTACAGAGATCTTGATTAGTGCACACAAGCTTCTAGCTGGGAGCTCAACCAGGTTCCTGAATATAATCACAACATACTTAGCATGTCCAGATTTCTAGGCTGCTGCTTTAGGGAAGAAGTTGTGTGATGCAAATGTTCAGAGCCCCGTACCTGTGGAACAGTGATTTCTGCGCAGTCAGATGACCGCGTACCCCTTATTCTGACAGAGGGACATACGCAGCCCCCCAGCACCCCCTCCACTGACTCACAAGGAGGGGAAGCCACAGGATGCAATCAGTCAAATGTGTCCTCTCAGGTTTCTGGCTAACCAGGTAGAAATGTGAACATGAAGTGCCAGACTTAGAGATGAACTCTGAGGTGTCCCGTCTCCTTCGTGGCAGCCTCCTGCTTCTCCTCCTCAATTGTAAACTTTTTTGTTTTTGAGGAGGATTAGCCCTGACCTATCTGCTGCCAACCCTCCTCTTTTTGCTGAGGAAGACTGGCCCTGAGCTAACATCCATGCCCATCTTCCTCTACTCTATATGTGGGACGCCTACCACAGCATGGCTTGCCAAGCAGCACCATGTCCGCATGGGGGATCCGAACCGGCGATCCCTGGGCCAATGAAGCGGAACGTGCGAACTTAACCAACGCACCACCAGGCCGGCCCCTCTAAACGTTTTTGCATCTCTCACTCCTCCTGCAGGGCACGTCCTTGTGTCCGGGGCTGTCTCTTTACCATTTGTCATTCCTTCCAAGTTACTTTATTCAACATAATCTTACACGGGAAGGCTCTAAAGAAAAGTTACCCCTAAAGTGAGAAATCAGCCCTATTTGTGAAGAGCAAGAGTTTAATGTATTAAGGGACTAATGTGAAGTTGGAGTGTCCTAGATATGATTGTCCGTGACATACTATCACTTCCAAGGACTGGTTAACGTGTTAGGTTCTCAAATAGCTTATTGCTGAAATTGTTAAGAACTGCTTGCTCTTTATCATGTGTAGGTTTACTTGATCCTCACTCTTGGCTCTCTGAGAACAGGCTGGGGACCCACGGACCTTCTGATGGACACACCTTGGAATGTCCACCTGGTGTCCCTTTCCTAGGGATCTCCCCACATCCCTGCTGCTGCACATGTGGGCATTTGGCCTGAGCTGGACTTGGGACTGAGAGGTGGCAGGCTGGTGGGGGTGGGGGTGGGGGTGAGTGTGTGTGTGTGTGTGTGTGTGTGTGTGTGATAAACTGGAGCAGGTGAATTCCTTTCCCAGCAGCTGGAGACTCTGCCTCGTGGACAGAATGGGACGGGGTGAGAGACGCCTGTGGCAGGAAGGTCCTCAGAGAGGTACAAAGCCCACAGATATACATGTATCTGTCGGTACCTCACTCTTGGTTCCAGATGTCCTGAAGCCAGCTGTGCTCCTGTCCCTGGAAACTGTGGGACACTCCAACAGCCTCAGATTAAGTGCACCTACTTGCTTCAGCAAGTCTGGGTTGGTTTCACTGGTAACCAAACATACCCTAACCAAGGCAAGGTCTCTGGGGGGAGTGACAAGACCCCCACACCCAGTCTGGGGAGAAGGCGTCTTGGTGGTGCGGCTTGAGTGATGGTTCATTTGTTACTCCTTCTCTTCCTGCTTGAGCCCGTTATTACATTAGGACCAGCGCAATCTTAGATTTTCTTAGAAGGATTAGGTATTTCTCTTCTTAGCTCTTCTGACTCACAGTACTTGGTCAGTGCACAGCTGGGTTTCCTTTCATGCCCGAGTTAATCTGCTTTGTGAGTTGCTTCCTCATACAATCAAGATAAGAATGATGAAATTCAGTGATCACAAATTCTCTCATTTCTGCAGGGGATTTACAAAGCATTCACAGCAGGGAGATGGAAAAGATCACCAATGAAGCCCGGTGGTGCAGTGGTTAAGTCCGCATGCTCTGCTTCGGTGGCACAGTGTTTGTGGGTTCTGATCCTGGGCGCAGACCTATGCACTGCTGGTCAAGCCATTCTGTGGTGGCATCCCACATAAAATAGAGGAAGACTGGCAACAGATGTTCCATACACACACACAAAAAGAAGTAGGAATCTGGGGGCAGGGCAGTGTCATTAGGTGGGAATTGAATAGACAAACGAAGAAAAATCATCCAGGAAAAAAGGAGCAAAGCAATAGAAAAACGGACCAGTGATATGAACAGAAAATGAAATGGAAACGGCTTTCTTAAGTAATACTCATCCTCAACAGCAAGAGAAAGGCCAACCTGACCACCACTGCGATTCCAGTCTTCAGGCAATAGTCTGAATTCGGACACAACACTCAGGGTGGAAATACACGCTGGGGTGTGGGTGCGAGCTGGTACAGGCCCCACGGAGGAGGTTCGGGAACACCCAACAAACCACGAGCGCACGTGTCCTGGGACACAGACAATGCCTTCTAGGAATTTCTTTAAATTTCCACAGACTCCAATGTGACATGCGAAATGACAGAAGCACGAGGTGACCCACTGCATCATTGTGTGTTTAGCAAAAGACTGGAAACCACTAAAATGTTTACCAGTGGGGGCTGGTGAAGTAAACGACAATAATGAAGAGCAGGTTACAAGGGGAGGAAGTTCACTGTTTACCAATATGGGGAGATCCGCCAGACACAGTGTAACACCACCAAGCCAGAAACAGAACAGCATCGTGTGCTTTCACTTCTGTGAAACAGAGGAAAACAAGGAGACAACATCCCCTGTGTGATATTTCCAGCCAAAAATGGTTAATCTAAAAGTAATCATGAGAAGACAATCAAACAAATCTAAATTAAGGGACATTTAACACAATATCTAGTCTGGACTCCTCAAAATGTTGATGTCGTGAAAGATCCAAAAAAAGAGAAGGGGCCGACCCTGTGGTGTAGCAGTTAAGTTCACGCTCCATTTCGGTGATGCGGGGGTTTGCCAGTTTGGATCCTGGGCACAGACCTACGTACCGCTTATCAAGCCATGCTGTGGCAGGCATCCCACATATAAAGTAGAGGAAGATGGGCACGGATGTTAGCTCAGGGCTAATCTTCCTCAAAAAATAAATAAGTAAAAGAGAAGAAAGAAAAGACAAGACCAGAGAACTATACTGGACAAAGGAGACTAAGGAGAAGCAGCTGACAAATGCCATGCCTGGTCCTGGACTGGATTCCGAATGAGGACAAAATCAGCCACAAAGAGCACTACTGGGACAACGGGAGAAATGGTAACATGGACTGCGTACTGGATGCCAGCACTGCTGCAACGTTAGCTTTCCCAAGTGCGACACCATATTGTGGTTATGGAGAAGGATGTCCTTGTTCTGAGGAGACGGACGCCAAAGTATTTACAAGTGACGTATGTATGAAGTCTGCGACACTTTCTCAAATATTAAGGGAAAAAACCCATATATATAGACAGAGACAGACAGACAGAGAAAGCAGATGTATCGAGACGTTGACAACGAGTACATTTATGCGAAGGGCATATAGGTGTTCTTTGTACTATTCTCTCAACTTGTCTGAAGGTTTGAAATTTTTCAAATCGCAAGTCAGGGAAAGAATGCCTTTGTATGTGCCTGTGTGAACCTGAAGAAACCCCGGGAGACTTTAAGAAGCTGTGGGTCGACAGCAGCAGTGGAGTGGAGGGGAGTGGGTTGGAGAGTCTTTTCACAATTTTGAAACGTAAACGTATTACCTTAAACATGTAAAATAAATGAGCATGTTGTAAAATTCCTGCCATACATTTGCGAATCAAATTAGGTTAGACCAGGGTTCCTCAACCTGGGCACTGCTGACGTTTTGGGCGGGATAATTCTCTGTTGTGGGGTCTGTCCTGTGCATTGTAGGATACTGAGCAATGCCTCTGGCCTCCGCCTGCTAGATGCCAGTAGAACGCTCTCCCCCTACCATTATGGCAACAAAAATGTCTCCAGACACTGCCAAATGTCCCCTGGGGGGCAAAGTGACCCTGGATAAGCTCTGAGCTAGGTAATTAGGAGCAGGGACTCAGAGGCAATGAAGAAGCGAGCTCAGGGAAGCTGGTGATTCAGGAGTGCCATAAAAGTGACAGTACCAAGGACAGTCGCCCCATCTTTATCAATGAAGTTACCTGGAAAAGTTCATTTTAAAAATTAACAGACATACCTCAGTCACAGAGTGGGATGGTAGAATAAAATATTCAAATCTTATTTCCAACATAAAACAAAATCTGCCATGAATCCGCCAAGATCCATGGCACTCGGCACTCACATGTTTCAAATACTTTGCTATTTAACACCCTTCCCGACGTGTGTCTCCCAGGGTGGGGAGAGGGAAATGCCGAGATCTGAAGCAGGGTCACTGCGTGTCTGCTTACCTTATCTCCTGACACGAGGCAGTTCCCGCTGGTGCTCCAGGTGAGGATGGTGATGTCGGCAGTGTGCGTCGGGGGGACTGCGTGCTGCTCCTTGTCCTGCTTATTGAACACTACCACTTCTCCGGTCTCCCAGCCAACAGCCAGGATCAGCCGCGTCGGGTGCCAGCACAGGGAAGTGACCCGGACTGACCGTTCAATATGCGTATCAGGCACAGGCTCACCCTGTGATAGACAAGAGATAAACCCCATATTTCAGAGAGTGGCAACTTCTTTAAGAATTTCTGGCTAGGGGCCGGCCCAGTGGCGCAGCAGTTAAGTTCGCACGGTCCGCTTCTCGGGGGGCCCAGGGTTCGCTGGTTCAGAGCCTGGGTGCAGACATGGCACTGCCTGGCAAAAGCCATGCTGTGGTAGGCGTCCCACGTATAAAGTAGAGGAAGATGGGCATGGATGTTAGCTCAGGGCCAGTCTTCCTCAGCAAAAAGAGGAGGATTGGTGGTAGTTAGCTCAGGCCTAATCTTCCTCAAAAAAACCCAAAAAAACAAAAAAGAATTTCTGGCTAATCAATGGAATCAACATCAGCTAGAAGATATGAAGAGCTGTTTATTAAGGAAATAGAAATATTCTATTTAATTTTCATAGAAATACTGATCTTGCCCCTACCTGAGCTATGAAAGCATAACGTTAACACTCAACTGACCACACTGACCAGCTTATTAAGGAGTATGACCTCAAACTCACAGCTGCTTGGTGTGTTTTAATGGGTTCCAATAAAACTTTATTTACAAAAACAAGTCGTGGGCCAGCAGGTGAAGTTTGTCCACAGCAAGGGTCTCAAAGTGTGGTCAGGTGACCTTAAGATAATAAAAAATTATTACTGCAAAATCATAGTTTTCCTTGTGCTAATTAGAAACACAAAAAGTATACTTGGTTTTGTAATAGCAGTTTTAAAATTTTCTAAATTTTAAAGTTTTATCTAAAATTTCTACTATTTTGAAATTTAATAATATTTATCCTAAAGAAAATTTTATAAAACATATTGGAGAGTTCTCTGATTCCTAGAAGGGAGGAATCTGCTCCAAAGAAGCTGGGCGACGCTGTACTTCATGCTGGGGCTTGACTACCGCGAGAGCAGATGGGGACCCTGGCTGAGCTTCCACGTGGGGAGGGAACAAAAACCGACAAGTGCCACAGATGAGACCTCTGACGAGCTGGGTAAGCACAGCTGGACGGTTTGCCCTTGTGGGGGTATGGAAGGATCTCCTTGGGAAGCCCCCACTGAGCCACTTGTGTCTGGAGGACTAAGGTAGTAATTAAGCAAAAAGGTCAAGGGAGATTCTCCTGTGCAGAGGGCACAGCACGTCCAGCGCTGGACGGCCACAGGAGGCCTGGAAAGCCTGCAGCACGGAAGGAGGAGCACCATGTGAAAGGCAGGCAGAGACAGGCCTTGGGGGACACTGGGGGCCACGGCAGGGACTTCCGTCTTCACCTGAAGAACAATGCAGGGGTGGGGGAGGTGGGAGACGCAAGCGATTCCAGCTATGATTCCATAAGATGGCTGTGCCCCATGTGGGGACCGGTGGGGTGGGGGTGTCCCACAAGGACACAGTGGCTGTAGTGAGGAAGCTGTGCTGGTCTGCCAGAGGCTTAGGGGGTAAACGGAGAGAACCCGGCACTAGATTACAAGGCAGGGGGGCAGGGGTCACTGTCACTTCCAGGCCCTCGTCCTGGGCACCAGGATCAAGGGTGGTGACTTTCACTCCAACAGGAGGTTGGATGAGGCAGGGGATGGGTGGGGAGAAGTGCAGTTCGGTTTTGGACTTGTGGAGGTGGAGGTTTGTTTCAAATGCCCAGAAGACGTCTTGTGGGCAGCTGAATTCCTGAGTCTGCAGTGCGGGGGTGGGGGGGGGGGGGAACAGGACTTGTGGGCTGGAGATGTAAGTTTGTGAGTCATCCATTGACAGATGGTAATGAGGCCACGGGACGGGGAGGAAGCAGAGGGAGAAGAGGCCCAGACGAGCGCTGTAGCACGCCAGTAGCAGGGGGACCCTGCTATCGGTTTGGAAGAGGAGGAAGGCGGGCAAGGCCCCGAGGAGGCTGGGTGAAGGAGGCAGGGTGGAGCAAAGCCCCCTGCGCTCCACGGTGTGTTTCCTGGAGGACTTTACAAAAGTGTGGAACGGTGTGCAGACGGGATGTGGATAAGCACACAGAGCGTGCTATGCAGACATCACTGATGACTCAAGCTGCTGGGTGGAGTTACAGGGGTGACAGCAAGACTGCAGAGAGTTGAGGAGTGAGCAGGAAGGGAAACCCAATTTTCTCTGTGAAGTATGAGGTACACGGTGCACTGAGGATGGGAGGGGGTGCATTGGAAGTTTAAGGAGGTTCTAGAAACTTTCTGTTATGGGTTGAATTGTGCACCCCCCAAAAATATGTTGAAGTCTTAACCCCTGGTACCTGCGATATGACTTTACTCGAAAATAGGGTCTTTGTGGACGATCAAGTTTAGATGAGGCCATTAGGGTGGCCCTAACCCAATCCGACTGTGTCCTTATAAGAAGAGGAAAGACACACAGACACACAGAAGAGACGGTTGTATGATGACGGAGGGGGAAATAGGGGTGACGTAGTTACAAGCCAAGGAACACTGAGGACTGCTGGCATCGCCAGAGGCTAAGACAAAGCACAGACAGGCCCTCCCTTAGAGCCTCCAGAGAGGACGAGGCCCTGCCAGCCCCTCGTTTCAGACCCCCGGCCTCCAGAAACTGTGAAAGAATAAACTTCTGTTGTTTTAAGCCACACAATTTGCGGGCCTTTGTTACAAGGGCTACAGGAAACTACAGTCATACGTCACTTAACGATGGAGATATGTTCTGAGAAATGCATCATTAGGCAATTTCATTGTCATGCAAACATCATGAGTGTACTTACACAAACCAAGATGGCACAGCCTACTACACACACCTAGGCTATATGGCACTATATAATCTTATGGGCCCACCATTGTCTATGTGGTGTGTCGTTGACTGAAACGTCGTAATGTGGCGCATGAATGTAATGGTTTCAAACGGCCAACATGAGCCAAGAGGAGACTGGGTCAGGGTGGACAGACAATGCTGAGGGGTCATTTCTGGTTGGTGACTGTGAGTCGATTGTGGAATCTGTCTTAAGCATTCCTAAATATGTCCCCAAACCTAAATAGCAGAGGTAAAAGAATTATCCACATAAGGTTTTTATGATATTGGGAATATAGACCTTGGCGAGAACTCACACACACACACACACACACACACACACACAGAGGAACTAAAGAGGGACAAGAGCCAGAAGCTACTGAAGTCCAAGCTGTTGCTTCCTAGCACTCACCTGTTCCAGATATATATCCACACTGCCTCCTGAGGTTGTGCTGATGGAGGCGACCACTAGGAATGGATGAACAGGGTGCCAGCTGATGTGGGAAGGAGACCCGACTGAGTCTGGGGCTTCTATTCGGTGGTCAAAATAGAGGGCCATGACGGACCTCAGAGCTCGTCAGGGTCGAAACCTGCAGGGAAAAAAACAACCAAGTTCTCTTGGTTTTGAACAAAACAAACAAAATGACTGTCTATAGAATTAGGAGAGAGAAGCATCACAAACCTACAAGCATAAGACATTCAGCAACCTAGAAAAGACCCTTCAGACAGATGCAGGCAATTGTATGCAGAAGAGATCTCCAACAGGGAAAACACAGGATTAGAAGCAAGGGGTTAGACGTGGAACGATCCAGCGTGCGATGAAAAAGAATAAAACTTAGTGCCATCTGAACAACAAAGAAAAGTCCTGTGGCCTAGACTACAGGTGTAATCCACCATCATTTCTACTCCAATCATAATAAGGACAATTTAGATTTCTGTGGCTCTCCTTTAAGCAAAATTTTCAAACCAAATAAAAGCAACCTGCTTTACAAAAGAGCAATGTTCGGAAAAACCTAGGCCCCGATTTCTGGTCACGCATGACAGCCAAAACTGTCTGCTCCCTCCCACTCCCAGGCAGTGGAGGCGAGAAGGCCTCCTTTGTCAGAGTCAAGAAAACACAGCCCAGCAACCGCGGAAAACTGAACTTGGCTAGTTACAGGAACTTCACACCTTCCATTCCTGGAAAAGACACGCATTTGTCCTTTTGCAGACAGGGAAGTATGGTGAACGAAACGACAGTCTTACGCGTACCCTAGAGTCAGGTTGGGGAAGCTAACTGGCAGAGAAGAGAATACTTGTGGGGTGGTTTGCTATCATTTAAAATTATTCAACTTCATACGTATTAAGATGGCTATCATCAGAAAAATAGAAAATAAAAGGTGTTGGTCAGGATGTGGAGAAATTGGAACTCTTGTGCATTGCTGGTAGAAGTGTAAACGGGTGCAGATGCCGTGAAAAACAGTATAGTGGTTCCTTAAATATTAAACATAGAATTCCCACATGATTCAGCGATTCCAGTTCTGGGTGTTTACCCAGAAGAACTGAAGCAGGGGCTGAAGGGGCTGGACCAGTTGTGGAGCAGTTAAGTCCACGCACTCCACTTTGATGACCCGGGATTTGCCGGTTGCAATCCTGGGCATGGACCTACGCAGCACTTATCAAGCCATGCTGTGGCAGGCATCCCACATATAGAGTAGAGGATGATGGGCACAGATGTCAGCTCAGGGCCAATTTTCCTCAGCAAAAAGAGGATTGGCGGCAGATGTTAGCTTAGGGCTAATCTTCCTCAAAAAAAAAAAAAGAAAGCAGGGACTTGAACAGATATCTGCACACCAATATTCATAGTAGTATTATTCACAGTAGCCAAAAGGTGGAAACAACCCAAATGTCTATTGATGGATGAATGAATAAATAAAATGTGGCCCCTAAAATGGTAAATTTTTATATTACGTATATTTAACAGCAGCAAAAAAAACTGTGCAAAAGAATTATTCAACACTTGCAAAATTCTATCACTAGAGTAGGGAAGGGATTATGCTGTTTGCTTTTAGCAATACAACAGTTACGTCAGTGGAAGCCGCAAAGGCTCACTCTGGATCTCGGGAAGCAGACTCCGGGGGGCCGGCCCCGTGGCCGAGTGCTTAAGTTTGCACCTTCTGCTTCGGCAGCCTGCAGTTTCCCGGGTTCGGATCCTGGGCACAGACATGGCAGCGCTCTTTAGGCCATGTTGAGGTGGCATCTCACATGCCACAGCTAGAAGGACTCACAACTAAAAAAATATGCAACTATGTACTGGGGGGACTTGGGGAGAAAAAGCAGGGAAAAAAAAAAAAAAAGAAGGAAACCCCACGCAGTGAGTAGCTGGAAGGTACACGGGTACAAACGAACAGCTACATTTCAAATGTTTACCTTTTCCTTATGAATATATACCCTGAATACTAGATAAAGGCACGGTTTTCAAGGCTGTGCTCTCACCACCACAAACTGAAGAGCACCTATTCAGGGGTGGGGGGACAAGCGTCGGGGGAAGGGGCTGATCCAGGGGCCCCCTGCACACACACTACTACATCTCCACAGGTCAGGGCTCCAACTTCTTTGAGTAAAGTCCTTATGAAAACCTTCGAACAAAGCCACTGAAAATGAAAACACGCCTGATAAAAACCCGGGTAATTTAATATAGCAAAGGAAACCTTTTAAAGTGAGTTTTAACGTGTTGCAGCCCATCAGGGGTCTAAATTCTGGCCTATGGGAAACTCATATTCATATTTAATTGGTTAACTTTGTGAAAATATTCCTCTGAAAAATGAGTAACGTTAATTTTGTCGTAATGATGGAGACAGAAGTAAAAGCAGCACTTGAAAAAGGTAGCCCTGATTTCCTTTGCATTTTCTTTTCAGACATCACTTCGCAATAAGCATGTATATTAACAGATCTTCACGTTTCTTTTTTCCTGCCTGGAGCTTTCCCAGAGGCTCTCCCCCACCCCTCCTTTGGGCTCCCAGGAAGCCTCCTGTCCTCCAGGGAGCTCTCAGACTCGACTTTTAGGTTTTCTGTGCCTCTGCCCAGTGTCCCCATAGAACCCTGTTCTTCTCCACATGGCTGCATTTACACTGTACTGTAAACGTGTGTTTGATTGACCATCCTCCACTCCCTACCAGATTATTTATCCCACAGGGTGGGAACCCCCCGAGGCATCCCCTAGAACAGTGCCTTGCACAGAACAGGCCTCCGATATGTGAATCCCTGATGAAGACATTTATTAGCCAGGAAAGCTGTTCTTGACGATTTGTTGTGAAAAGTGGGTTACAGGCCAGGGTGAACAAATCCATTTTTATACTGTGTATGGTTGGTCATCACCCCTTTCACCTGCATTTTAACATTCTTCTACAATGAATAAGTATTATCTGCATAATTATAAAAGAAAAGTTACCAAAATAAACACAAGGCGGACAGCAGACTAACAAGAAAATCATTATCTAATGACATCAATGAATGGCATCAGGTCAGAAACAAGGGCACTTCCTTTCCTTAAAACAAACTCAGGGTCTCTAGAATGTAGACCCATTCGGCAAAGGTATAAACTTTGGGGAAAACACACAAAAAAACTCCATTTGTTCTAAGTAATTTGCTTCTCTCACCTCCAGGCGTCCAATGTCTTTATGGCCTCCATCAAACCAACTTTTGGGAGAGAATCTGTTAAGCTCATTCAATTAAAGGGTCGCAGTACTAAGGCTACTTTAGTTGCATCACTGCTTGCAGATGCTGTATGAGGGAACCAGAGGACTCTGGGCAATAGGGGCTGAGCAGGGGCGTGGGGGACAGGCTCTAGTGGCCACCCTGCGAAGCCTCTCCCTCTAGGTCACGGCCCCCGGGCGTCGGGCAGTGCAGGGTCATAGGTGCACCTCGCGGACACGAAGGAAGTTACCCGCCGGTTTGGGACGGTGCGGCTCCCGGGGGCCTGGGGCCGGCAGCGCAGAACGGCGGTTTTCTCACTCTCTCCCCGGCCCGCTGTCACCGGGAGCTCTGCCCGCGTCCCGGGACTCGCACGGCCACGCGGTCCTCCACGGGACCTGGACTGCGCCCGAAGTGCCATCATCTCGCGCTGACCGCTCCACGCCGCGCCCAGCACGCCCAGCCTCGACCTGGGTCGAGAGGAGCCGCGGGCGCTCGGCCCAGGGCGGATTTCCGGACGCAAATGACCCGGGAGGGCGCGGGACGGGGACCGGCCCGCAGCGTCGTCGCCCTCCGCCTGGCCCCAGGCCCCCGGAGCCGCTGCGGCCCCCTGGAGCCCCTCCCCGGCTCCCCTCGTCGTCGCCCTCCTCCCCGGCTCCTGGGCCCCCGACACCCACCGCGGGTCCTCTGGGCGCTCCCGACCCCCGGCGGCCCTCGCCCCCTGACCGCACTCACCTGGGTCGGGTCGCAGCGCAGTCGCGCGTTGCCGGGACAACGGCTGCGAGCGGAACGCGGAAACAGCCGAAGGTGAGCGACGCGGACGCCGAGGCCGCCCGAAGCGCCCCGAGAGGCCGGAAAGAGCCGAAGACGATCGGGGATGTTCGTGCGGCGCCGAGTGCAGGATTCTCCCCGCGGGTCCCCGCCGGGGCAGTTTCTCCCACTCGCCCCCGCAGTCTAGCATCTACAACGCTAGTTCGGAAAGGGGCACGAGAGGCCAAGGCAGAGAAAAGAAGCTGGTGAAATTCTTCCAGATGTGATGGGGATGCAAAGCCTGCTGGGACTCGGTCCTGTAGTTACATCTTTCCAACCACGTAGGTCAATCGGGAGGTGGAGGAGGCAGCAGAGAGACTGGGGGGGAGAAACGGAACGCCATCTTCTTTAAGATTCCCTCCTCTCTGGTAACTCGTATTGCTGGGTCTTCTGGACCCCACCGTGTGCTGGGCTCCGCTCTGTCTGGTCTCTAGGAGGAGGGTGTTGTTCAAGAGTATTTTGAAGAAAAGCCAATTGGTTCGACATAGTTCCTTGAAGTTATTAGGTAACTTACGACATGCGTGCAATGCTTGAGGGACCATATGGACGCCTTCGGCGAGAAAATGGTAGCCAGCGATGCAGGCTGGAAACCAACCTGGTTCGTGGCGGCAGACTGCATTCCCAAAGGCATTACAGCGTGCCCTCTGCCTGGCCTAACGTCAGCTGTTGTTAAACTAACTTTGAAAAACAAACCAATGTCATGTCATAAAAAAAAAAAAATTGTTACTATAGCAAAAATCAACAAAAAGGTCCACAGTTAAACAAATGAGAAAATAAAAGAGGAAAATGTAGATGCTACTGGATCGGACGGGATCACAGATGTACAAAGACGATTCTATTTTTAAAAACCCAATTTTCATAAACACGAATGTTTTTAATAGAATAAATTGAATATGTAACATTAAGGTTATACAGCGTTGGATTTTGATACATTAATGTAATATTGCCTATGAGGCGATATTTATCGCATTACATAATTACAGTACACTATTATTGTCTATACTCATTATACTGTGCGTTGGATCTCTATGGCTTATTTACTACTCCTTACAAGTTTGTACACTTAAACACCCCCGCCATAAATACTAGAATTTTAAAAACACTCTTTTATCGCCAGAAAGAAGAAAAATGACCTAAGTGCCTAGTATCATGTGCTACGCTAAAGAACTTCAAAAGCACACGCTCAATCCAATAAAGGGTGTGTTTATCTGCCTCAGTGGCACTTTTACACTTTCTCGGTAAAAACCCGCTTCGCGCCGATTCAAGACTCGGAACTGAGGCGGCGTTTTCTTCTCACGCATCCGTCAACACGACCCCGGCCAATCACAGCCCGGGCGCTGATTCTATTGGCTGTCGATCCGCCAATCCGCAGAGACGCACAGGCACTCACGGCCGCGAGGCCGGCGTCACAACATGACCTGCATAGCAGGCCCGCCCCTCGTCCCCGCCCCGCGTCCGTGCGTGCAAGCGAGCGCGCCCGCTGCTGGCCAATAGGAGCGCCCGTAGGGGGGCGCGCCCGCTGGAAACCTAGAGCGTGCTCGTCCCCGCGCACGTCGCCCCGCCCCGGCCCGCGCGCCCGCCGCCCCGGCCCCGCCCCGCGCGTCGTCCCCGCCTTCTCCGCCGGCCGCCGTAGCCGGAACTGCTGCTGAACGCGGCGGACCGGGCCTCCGGGAGGCTGAGCGGCGGCAGTACCGGCGCCGGCAGCCTCGTCAGTCGTACGGCGGCCACGGAGGGGACGTGCCGGGGCGAACGCCGCTCGGCAAACGCTTCCGAAGCGGGAGGACCACACCGGCGTCGCGGCCTCTCTGCAGCCGGCGCTCGGGGGCTGGGACTGTCCGGCCCGGCCGGTTCTGCGGGCGCCCGGGAGGCCTCCGAGGGGCCCGGGAAGCCAGGCTGCAGCGAGGCGTTGATGAAAAAGGTGACCGGAGGCTGGGGCTTGGGAGGGGTGGGCCGCCGGGATCGGCTGTCACGGCGAGGTCCGGCTCGCAGCCGGAGCCAGGCTGTGGGAGAAGCGGCCTGCGCCCTCGCGGCGGTGTTTACGCCTGCGGTGCTTCGTCGGGGCGGCTCGGGGGAGACGGGACCGAGAAGTGTTGCGTTGACAGCGCTCTTTGTGTGCAGCCAAAAATCAGCCCAGGAGGGAGGGTTTTGCTTTTCTCTTCCCGAAACGTGACAAACCGTGTCCAGCCAGGATTGAGTTTGAGGCGATTCCGTCTCAGTGGACGGTCAGGAAGTAACGTTGGAGGTTTTCAGTAAAAGAATTGCATCCCTGTGTTTTCCTTTTCTCTGAGGAGAAAACTCTGAAATGTGTCAATACCCTTTTAATTCTGAAAAAGCTGGGTCCTTCTGTGCTCAGTTCAGTGTCTTCCTATATTCAACCTGGCAAAAGGGCAGGTTTAATCTGCTGTGGCTAATGTATGCTTTGCCTGGGTCCTGGGTTGACTGTGGATAGCTTTGCAGTGATAGACCCCTGGGAAGTAGGGTTCTCCAGATTATAACCCAGAAAAAAGCCCTTTGGGATGTTTTTGGGTTTCTTAAGTAGAAATGGATAGGTTGAGAAATGAGTAGTGAGAAGCCCTGTGCAATGAAGTTTGGATATTTGGCTTGTATAGTTCTATTCTTTGGCAGGACCTTTTTTTTTTCTTTTAACTAGCACGAATTTAAATGATTTATAAGATCAGTTCCAACAGACGAAAACTGTTACAGATGATTCTGTGACACATTACACCAGAGCAGTAGTAGGTATTACTATGATTTGTACTCATTTCCAAACCTTTTCGTGAGAGGTCCTTGCCCATGTTAATGTATTTCATTGTTAGCCTCAATGCCTTGCTCTGGTTTTCCTTTTAGATGGAAACGTTCCGGTCTTCAGCAGTTGTGATGAGCGTGTCAAACACAGTTTGGGCACGGTATCAACACCTGTTGAGGAATCTAACGTTTCTCTTTCTTGTTTCATCTCATGTACACATTATTGACCATTTCTGGAATTATATTGTTCATATATACCTGATTCGCTTAGTTTATTTTTGAGTGGATCTGTTTTCTGGGCTGCAAACATTTTGAGAGTCATCACATTTTGTTGTTGTTGTTGACATTTCACACAG
Organism: Equus quagga; assembly: GCF_021613505.1. Taxonomy (NCBI): domain Eukaryota; kingdom Metazoa; phylum Chordata; class Mammalia; order Perissodactyla; family Equidae; genus Equus; species Equus quagga. The sequence goes on from NC_060273.1 coordinate 1,468,411, forward strand.
CAGTGGGTAACAAAGTTAATGCAAGAATTTTGTGAATGGTTACCAAGAATTTTAATACAGTTCTCTTCATTCTTGCATTTGGACCTGGGCATTACTGTGCTGTCACTTTCACGGGTGGCTGTGAGCTGTTCTATGCAACAGGCTCCTTTGTTGCAAAAGCATTTTTTTTTTAATTCGTAAATCCCGGCAGCCTCACACATCTCCCACCCTGGGCAGCAAGATTCCCAGAAACCCCGAGCTTATTATTCTTTATGTGTGTTTTAAAATAAGCAGGCGGACAGGCAGCCGCGGGCCACCATGGAGTTCCCTGTGCACGCAGGCGAGCCCGCGCCTCTCCCCTGCCAGTGTCGATCTGGGCCGGTCGCCCCGACTCCGGGGCCAACTTTGGGGGCCAGCGTGCGGGGCAGGTGCGCGGGCCCGGAGCCCCGCGCGTTTTGGGGGGCGGGAAGGGGTGGGGTCGGGGGGCGCGGGCGTCGAGGCCCGGCCGGCCCAGGCAGCGCGAGGAGCGAGGCCGGCGCGCAGCCTGCCCGCCGCGCAGGCCATGAGCCGCGGGCCCGCCGGGTAGGTGCTCGGGTCCCGGCCCCTGGGACCCCAGCGCCCCGGGGGCCCGGCCCCGGCCCCCTAGCCGACCCCGCCGGGCTGGGGCGCCG
>NC_060273.1:1469460-1533333 GCF_021613505.1 Equus quagga
CCGTTTCCTGGGCAGCGGGCGGGCGCGCGGGGGTCCGGGCCGGGGTCGGGCGGGGCGGCGGGCTCGGGCCCCGGTCGGGCTGGGGCTCGGGCGGGCGGGCGGGCGGGCCGCCGGGAGGGGATCTGGAACAAACAACGGCGGCCATGTTGAGAGGGAATCGGGGCGGCTAAACTTCTCCGGCAGGCTGCCGGGCCGCGGGCCTCACGAGGGTCCCCTCGCCCCCCTCCCCGCCAGGATGACAGTGAAGTTGGGAGACGGCGGCAGCGGGGAGGAAGGGCTCAAGAGGCTGGGCAAGAGGTCGGCCGATGAGGACGCGCTGGAAGGAGAGGGCGCCGGCGGCGGGGACGCGGCCGAGGAGAGCGGCGGCACAAAGAGGGACGGCAAGACCCCCCGGGACGGCGGCGACGGGCCCCCGGCCCCCTCGGGCGGCCCGCAGGCCCCGTCCCCGCCGCCCGCCTGCCCCCAGGACCAGCACCACTTCCTCAGGTCCAGCGTGAGGCCGCAGAGCAAGAGGCTCAGGAAGGACTCGTCCTGCGCCGGGGGGAGCAGCAGCGCCGGCAGCTCGGGGCCCCGCGGCAAAGGTACGGGACCCCAGCCCCGTCCAGGGTGTGCCCCTGTGCTCCCCCGGGGGTGGAGAGGGACCCTGCCCTGCCCGCCTCGCCCCCAGCTCCCCCTCTCGCATTTGTCCAGTACTCACTGTGGGGGCCACTTTGGAGGGGTCGTGCCCCTTTTCTCCTCCAAAGAGGTAGTTTATTTCTATATTTAAACTATGTTAAGAGGCAGTAAGTTTCCTTTCCTTGGGCAAGTACAATAGATTCCTGAAGGCTGGCTTTTTCCTCCCAAGGATCGTCGATGATTTATATGGTAGGCTCTTCTAGACAGCAGACAATAGTTTAGAGATGGAGAGAGTAAACACCTGCTGTATCTCTCTCCCCGACATCAGGTGGTGGAAACACAACAAAGGAATGGGCTTTCGGAACCCATTGGGGGGAAGCTTGATAAGAAGTCGAGAATGAATGATCGCAGGATCTGACTTGGGCTCCTTGCCCTCTCCTTCAAGTCTTCTAGGCTCCCAAGTGTGAAGGGCATCAAGATGTGGCCCTGTGAGTTTCAACCAAGGTTTCCTTGGGTGCCATGGAAAGGCTCTCCCCTGGGGTAGCAGGTAGTGAGAACATCTGTGGCCTGATATAAATGAGCAACCACCTGCAGTGTTTGTCCTGGTATCCTGAGGTGACTGAGAAGATTCCAGCTCCGCGAGGGTCCCTGCCACAATAATAAAACCACATGTCAGTTTTGTTCCTGATTGCCGGTGGCCATTGTTGCCTGAGTTTATCTGTTTATGTTTCAGCATTCTGCTTTTTCTTGATTGTACAGTGAGTTGCTCTTACATCCTTTTTGTTTTAGGCCAACTTTGTAGCAGTTTTGTAGATAGCAAACAGAACATCAATTTCCAGTGAGTTTCACATGAAAAAAAACTTTCACTTAGTTCCTTGGGAAATGGTCATCTAAGTTTATTAGATGATCCTGGTAATTTTAAAAAGGAAATGTTTCAGAAGCTAATGGAGAATCCATTTTGGAGATCTGTGCCAAATGTGTACCGTTAAACTTGCTTCTTGTGCCTCGTTCTCAACTGAGGATGTCTGGCCTCTGAAGTCTTGGCCTTACTCATTTTTTAGTAAAGACTTTTCATGTAAGTATACTTACTTAAAAATGTAAGTATAAGGTAATTTAGTATATTTCAGAAACTAAAACTTGCCTCATATAAATTTATTTTGGATGTGATTGTTGCTGATCGATTAGGAAAACATTAATTTGTTTTACTGGCTTCATTTGTTTTGTAAAAAATAGTTTTTCATTCCTATTTACATATGTGACTCACTTATCACCTGTAAGCTCCTGGAATGCCTTCGAGGGTTCATTTGTGGCTTCAGAATCCCTGGATCTGGAGTCCAGTCAGAGTTCACAGCCTCATCACTCTGGGCCTCTGATGTCAGTTGGCTTGCTTGATCTTTTGAATCTGCTTTTCCGTCAGAGAGGCATGTTCACCTGTGGAACTAGGAACAGCAGGACTGCTCTACTCTGGAACTGTGGCTGCAAAGATGAGACAGGTGCTGGCGTGCATGCACTCTGTCACCTGTAAACGGCCACCTGTATGTAAGGTGAAGTGATGCTAAAATTAACTTGAGTGTTGGGTTGGACTTTTGGCAGTCAGGCGACGAGGGGAAGTTTCCTTTGCTTCCGTGGCTGCGTGGCTTGCTCCGTGGCAAAGGTTTCCGGGAGTGGCCTCGCATCAGATCACTGACGCTGCCGTTCCTGGTTCCTGTGCCAGTGTGTGGCTTGGAGCAGCAATCAACTTTCCGTTAGTAAAATGGACATTTGTTAGAATTTGTGCTTTTTAGGACTTAGGCATTTTCCTGTATTAGCAGGCAGAGATCTCTCTAACTAGATAGTTAAGCTAAACCGTAATGGTGGCTTTTAGGAGAGGGGTAGAAAGCATGTCTCACCTGCTTCACAGAACTTCTTGGCCAGCGTAGGGCCGTGAGCGTCTTGGTGAGGCCTCCTCTTGGCCGTGCTCTGCGCATGGGCTCCCTGGATCCTTTGGATGCACTGGCCCACCCATGCCCAGGACACCCCCTCCTCATGCCTTAGGGCGACCTCTGCTCCCAGCAACCAGCAAAGAAGGTCACATTGTGACAACTGCCTGCTCACCTTCATAACTAATTCTTAGAGGGGCATTTGTCTTACAGACTGGAAATCTTTATCTGGGGTGGTGAGCGCGGATCAGTAAGGAAATGAACAGTGCTGGCATCTTTTGGTTTTTTGCTTCAGGAAACATGATTTCTGTGACGCTGAAGGAATAATCACAACCTGTCGCTGGAGGTTCCTTTGGTCGATCACTTACCGCTCTGGCAGTTTCAGTCTTCAGGGGCGTGAGAACCTGGCAGTGAATTTGGAGGAGACTTGTGGAGAAAAGGAAGTCCTCCTTGTTTTGCTTCTCTCCACACAACTGTTTTCTTTCTTCATAAGAATAGACTCTTTTGTCGGCTTCAGTGAGAAGTGACTTTTTTTCTAGTACAATTGTGAACTAAATTCTTCTTGAATTGATAAGGAGAAGGTAGCTAAGATTTAGTGCCCATGTGCCAGGCATCTTGTATCTCTGTTATTTTGTTTTTAAATGGCTGCAGCAATTGAAGTTTGTTGTTTAAATAATGTGCTCGACCTAAAGAGAAGGTAAGCTGCAGGCCAGAAACCAGTGGATGTGCTTGATGCCAAAACAAGTGTTCCTCCAGCTCCCCATGTCACCCAGGTGACCCGAGGACACATTTGAGACTGAAACCCAGAATGCGTATCTGAGAACACGTGCCAGGACACAGAGCCCCCGATGTGCTTTCCCGTTTGGCCAGTTTGTGATCTGGGTGATTCTGGGCAAACTAGTGCATCTCAATTTCTCTGTCTGTGAACGGGGATAATGCCAGTGCCTGCCTCACCGTGGTCAGTAACACAGCAGAGCCCTGCCCTCTGTGGTTAATGGCTTCCAGTGCCTCTCTTAGGGAAGTCATGCCTGGCTGCGAGGTTGGGGAGCCATAGGCTAAATCTGAACAGGGGGACGGGCAGGGGGAGGCCCCGTTGCGGGTAGGAGGGTAGAGGCCCCAGGAATGCCCCCATGCTGCTGCCCTGTCAGGGTGGTTGGGCCGAGGGGATGCCCGAGGTGGCGGCAGTCACACCTCCTGTTTCCATCAAGGCCCCTCCCCCCCAACTTTCATCCATCTGAAATGGGGGGAGTTAATCAAAAAATGGGCTGTCTCCACAACTGGGCTGTGTCGCCTGGCTTTTCTGTGCTTGTGCTTAGGAATCAGTAAATCACCGTGCAGAACTTATTTATATTTTGCATAATCTGTGGGCTGCCTGTAGCTTCTAGATGTTTTTACAAGAGACATCTTATGAAATACCTCACCCTGATGTGGTGAACCTCTGGGGCACTGGAACCATATTGGAAAGAAGGTTGAACTAGCACAGTCGGGAGACCTGGCTTCTCCCCCCAGAGCCACTGAGTGGCGGGTTCAGCTGTGGGGCAAAGAGAAAGTCACTCGACATGCTGGAACTTTAGGTTCTTTACTCAAAATGGATTGGATGAGAAACTGTCTGAAGCTGTGCTTACCTTAACATTTAGGGATGTGTGGAATGGACTTGGGTCCTGTGTGTTCTCAAGAGAGCACCCTGGAAGGTAGATAGCCTGAACTCAGGATAATTCTATATCTGGTGGGCTCTGCTCAGCGCTTGCCTCTCGGTGAGCACCGGGCAGCAAGTGGCCGGAGTGTGTGCTCCTCCACCCGGGTACGGAACTGTGTAGCGCCTGGCATGGCTCCACCTGCTCTGTGGGCGCTGTCGTTCTCCCTTCCTCAGGCACTTGGATCAGTCCCTTGGTAGCTGGTTGAGCATGGCCACGAATGCTATGAAGTCCCTACCTTTCATACTCTCGGGGGAGGGGGACACACCAGATGATCACAAGGCCACTGAGGCCGGAGCACTGTGGTTCTTCTGCACAGTCTGATCTCAGTAAATGATATTTAATAAAGTCCAGGGCAACGACCACTACTTGGAGCCTACCGTGGCCTCCTGGGCGGGATGCCAAGCTTTTCCAGGAGCCCTTTGGCTTCATTGGAAGAAGAGGAGGAGGGGGACAGGATGTTCCGTGACTCTGGCGGGCGCACAGCGACACACCCCGTGTGATGCATATGGCAGAAGACACAATAACCTGGACACATGGGCCCGTTGTGTGACACAGACCCCCTGTGCATGGTAGGTCAGGAGACCTGTGGCCCAGCCCACTTCAAAGACAGGTCACAAAGGAGCTGTGCAGGACGGAGAGGAAAATGTCTGTAAACCGCAGGTCCTTGGTACATTAACTTGAGGATTGTACAAATTGCATTTGGGTAGATAGTATAGATGAGTAGACAAGGTAATATTTGAATATCAGTTTGAAGGCTGAGCTGTTTTTCAAATTACCTCACTGACTTTTAATGTCAAAACTAATAGCGTTTCTGTAGTGTCTGTCTTTCTGGAATTGTCTTTTGCCAACCAAGTATACTTTAGGATTTTCATTCCATGTAGTACATTGTGTCTTGTTTTGGATTATATGAAGATATAAAGATAACAGGAAAGATTTCTGATAGCAGAGTCACAAATGTAAAATTTAGCTTTGTCATGGATGGTGGTGCGCAGAAGCGTTTTATCACGTTAAGTAACTGCAATGTTCTTAGCCCTGAAGAACAGTGTGAGAAGTGCCAAAACTGGAAGACATTCCCAGGTGTTTGTGGTTTGGATGGGGTATCAAGAATTACCCACAGAAAACCATTAGAAAATCTTCACATTATTGGTGACGAGGACACATGTTTTAATAGAAACAATGGGGTTTTAGTTGTGTTTTTCTCAAACGTTGTGGAAGGAGCAGGGAGAGTCTTCTAGGGAGGCCAGCCCTGGTCAGTGTTGAGGACACTGAGCCTTCTGGATTGCCAAGGACCGGAGACACTATGGGTGACACCCAGGATGCAGAGATGACTGGGTCCTGCCCCGGGACCACGAGGTTCCAGGTCATCTTAAGATCATAGGAGAGGATGTCACGGAGGCCGAGGACCCTGGATGGGGCTCTCACAGCATGGCTGGAGTGTCTGGATAGGCTCTTCAGAGACTGACGGAAGGACGAGTGGTTGGGAGGGACCCTCCTCAAACACCTGCCATGAGGATTCGAGCAGCTTTCCGAAGATGAGTGGGGCAGCAGCGTGTGTGACCGACGACAGGGGCAGCCCAGAGAGAGGTGTTTAGATTCATCCGTTGAGGTGACATTTACTGGAGATTGGCTTGCTTGATGTCTTCTGTGTGGCCTTTGTAGAGAGGGTGTCCCCTCAGTCACGTCTGGAGTCTAAAAGCAAACCTGGCTACTCGAGCGTCTGATGTGGGCGGCGTGTGTTACAGATGCACCCTACGGGAGACCTTGGCATTTTGCCTCCTGTCTCAGCCGTGCATATTGTGACCTGACGTGGATGTGTTGGAACGGAGCAGTGTGTGCCATCCTCGGCCTCTGAAAGGTCCCTGCCCTCTCCTGTCATGGCTGCAGGTGACGAAGAAGCGTCCTCTGCCAGGCTTGGAGGCACGTGTGCCTGGGGACCCACTTGGATTAGCTGGACTTGAACTGTCTCTCTAACTGAGAATGGATGAGGGGCGGGCGCGGCTCGCGTGTCGTCTCATCCCGGCATGTTATGGAACACCTTGCGTCTGGGTGGTCTTCTGTCACTCTTGAGATTTTGATGTTCCTAAGCCTTGGAAGGAACCCCAGAGGAGACTCCAGGACCAAGCTGGTATGTGACGTGGCAGGCTCATTAGCTCTTCTCTGTCTTCCCTAAGCTAAGTCACGTGGTTTTGGTTTTCGAGGCAGGTGTCCTCCAGAGCCCTGACTCCACCACTTACGAGCCATGTGGTCTTGAGCAGATCGTCAAACCTCTCGATTTCTTATCTGTCCCAGGCTGAGGGAGGGCTGTCGAGGTCCAGTTTCCTCTACCCTGAAACCCTTTGACTCTTGGAGTTCTCTGCATGAATACAGAAGCAGCCGCGACATGGGCAGCAGCCACTGTGATGTCGTGTGGCCCGAGAGGAGGATGCCCAGGTTTGCAATGAGAGGCTTGGGCTCTGGCTTGGTTCCTGTTGCCTGGTGACCTTGGGGCTTTGGTGTTTTTAGATTGCTGCCAGGCCCTTGGGCACAATCACCTGTGTGGGGTGGCAGGCAAGCTACTCCACCTGTGCCTCAGCTTCCCCAGTTGGAAGACCAAGATAATTTCCTCCTCTTCAAGTGGTGTGAGGGGGCGTGTACGGTGGGAGGGGAGTGTGAAGAGGAGGGAGGCAGGCAGCTTGGCTTGTCTGGAGCTGGAGTGGACGAGCGTCACGGGAAGGCAGATCGAAGCTACACAGCTGTGTCCCTCACGTGCACTGGAACGTGGGCTGTGGCTGGGGTTGGTGGTTTGGAAGACCAGAAAGGAGGCTGTTAAGATTATGTCACCCGGAAGTGGCCTGGGAAAGTGGCAGCAGAAATGGGAAAGGGGAGAAGCCAGGTGGCAGTGGGCAGCTGGAGGATTGTGGCCCTGAGGGGGTTGAGAGGGAAGAGTGGGCTCCATTTTGGAGGCACAGGGTCCCAGCAGCCTGGGTGGGCAGGGGCAGAGCGAGCACCGCAGAGGCCGCTTATCTGTGCTCCATTGGTTCCCGAGCTCCCATTGAGCATCTGCTGTGCGTGAGGCCTGGTGCCAGCCTTGGGCACGGAAAAGTAAGACACTGTTCTTCCTTTCAAAGAGCTCACTGTTGGGATCCTATTCTTGTTCATCCTTTCCCTTCAGGTTTCTTGGATACCGACTTCTCATCACACAAACTCCTGGTAACCCTCTTTGTGGCCTCAGAAATACAGTCGCAGATGGAGCGTCGACTTCGGCCCTCTGGTTTTGCTGGGCTTCTCGCACCCACTCCCACCCGATCTTGTTCAAAATTGGCTTCTCTTTCCACCTCCTGCCTTTCTACTTCGGTGTTCCTTGCTTGCTCCTCTTCTGCCTTCACTCATCACTGTTTTCATCTCAATTTTTCTGCGCTCACAGCAGCCTCGCCCAGGTGTCCCAGAGTGTCTTTGGTGCCGCTTCTTGTTCTTGAGCTGGAGTCATTGAGTGAACCTGAGGTGAAGCCGTGAAGCCCTTTTCTCAGCCGAATTTGGGGATGGACCAGATACCATGTTCTCTTTCCACCCTGAAGTTTTGTGGTTCTACTTTACTCTTTACAAGCATTTAAGGTCTGGAATGCTGGGTGCCAGATGTTAGAAATGGTTACTTGGAAGTGATTTGTTGTCTTTTGGAACATTCATATTGCTTTATTTTTCTCTACTGAGGATGTATCATTTTTAAACCATCAGAAGGACAGCCAGGCGTCTCTGCAGCTGACCTCTGGCCGGGGAGAGGGGCTTCCTGCTGTGAGGGGTGGTCTGCTGCCTCGCGCACTCGGCAGAGCCACTTTCACTGTTCTACCTTCTTTCGCATCCACTGGTTTGGTTTATCCTGAGCTTGCCCCTGAGGTTGCTTCCAGGTCAGAAACACTTCCATTCTGTTTTCCTTTCCATTCTGTTCGTTCTCTTTGTTTTGGGTCACGACCAGTGCTGTGATCCAGTGAAATCTCATGAAAACCAGCAAGACATCTGCAGTATAGAATTTTAAAAAATGTATGCCTGTTACTTTGGGGGGCTGACAAAGGGAAATCTGAGTTGTGATTGTAGGGCTCATTAGCAAGTTGCCATTGTGTTGGAAAAAAGTTTAGTGAGTGTATTGTCAGAAGTTGCAAATGACTCTCAGATCCTTTGTTGTGGGTGGTGCAGAGGTGGACAGGCGGCCCTTCCTCATGTGACTACGTGTGAGGACCTGCGAGGACCTGCGGGCTCCAAATCAACCAGAACTTCTTGTATTTAAGAGTGGTGTTTTATGTGTTTCTTGTTTTTTTTTTTTTTTTTGAGGAAGATTAGCTCTGTGCTAACTACTTCCAATCTTCCTCTTTTTGCTGAGGAAGACTGGCCCTGAGCTAACATCCATGGCCATCTTCCTCTAAATACATGAGACACCTACCACAGCATGGCTTTTGCCAAGTGGTGCCATGTCCGCACCTGGGATCCGAACCGGTGAACCCGGGGCTGCTGAGAAATGGAACGTGTGAACTTAACTGCTGTGTCACAGGGCTGACCCCAAGAGTGGTGTTTTTAAATGGCACTTGTAGCCTGGTCTTCAGTTCGCAACGAAAGTATCTCTGACCTGCTAGAAATAGAATGAAACTGATTATCCCTGGAAATGTGCTCTGAAGTTGCCACACCTGTTGAACAACGTCTTGGGAAGTGCTAGGTTCATGAATGAGGTCACGTTTTGGGTTTGGTTTGGTCAGGTATGGACAGAGTCAGACCATGTGTTGAGTCCATCCTTAGCCCGTTCTGTAGCACAGAGATACCCGAGTTACATTTCTGTTGTGTCTGTGGGATGGGAAGGGAGCAGCTGGAAAGTAGGCAGGGACGTGAAACATTTTGCGATTGCTTCTGTGACCGTGTATTTAGGACTGTGAATGTTGAACATTCAGATACAGCAGCGGCCGGTGGCACTTTCTGTGTGATGGGAATGTTCTGTGCTGTCCAGCACAGTAGTCACCAGCCACATGTGGACGTTGACTACTAGAAATGTGGCTGGTGTGACTGAGGAATTGGTTTTTTTGTTTTACTTAAATTAATCAGTATTTAAATTAAATAGCCTCGTGTGGTTAGTGGCTGTCAAATTGGACAGTAGAGCTCTGACCAGCAATTATTTATGATACCTGAGCGTGTTTCCTTATGAAGTTAGCCTGTTGCTAACCTAATATGCTTTTCTACACGAGAGAGTCAAACCCCTTCCAGGAGCTGAGTAATTTCTTCTGCACGTGTGAGAACACATTCTGTTTCTGATAGCTGACTGATGAGATTAGCTGTTTTCAGGTACTCCTTATTTTGGCGTAATAACACAGATCCATGGCATACAGATTGAAAGGTACAGCAAGGTGTAACAAGAGAGTGACTCTGCCTTTCCCTGTCCCCAGGCAGCCCCTGCACCAGTGTCTTGTGTTTTTTCTAAGGATAGTCTTTGCAAGCAAATATGGGTTAATGGACTCTCACTGTTGCATTTCTTTCATTTCTTGTGATTTTCTGTGAACCTCCTCATCTTCCCTCCCCTCTTTGGAGGCGGACTCCATTGAGGGGCCGAGGGAAACGTGGCCCCGAGCCCCAGTCTGCACGTGGATGCCCAGGGAGGCCCCCACCGGTTGCCCAGGAAGTGGATGTGGATCTCGATGATTGTCTCAGGAGGAAAGCGTCCTATCAATAATCTGCATGTATTTGGCTGTTTTTCTTTAAAGCAGTTTTATTTGTATGATCTTATTTTAACCCTCATTGTTCAGAGTTTGAAGATTTCTCATCACTTGATGGTCCTGCGCTTCCGAGAAGAGAGTGCTAGTTACGGCAGGGACGTGCTGGGAGTCCGTTTCTCCGAGAGGAGGGAGCTGAATGGGTGGAGGCTTGGGTTAGGCCATAAAGGTTTTTATTTGTGACCTTTACTTCTCATTTATGGCCTCCGCTCTCCTGCCCGAAGCTCGGCCTGACCCGGCTGCACTTCCTCGTGCTTCCCCTTTGCCGGGGCTCCTGGGGCCTCACCGTGAGATCAGGAACTGATGCTTCAGTGGCATTTGTGAGGTTGTCGGGCCCCTCTCAGAACACCAGGTTTTGTTAGTGGAAATTGGTCAAGAAAAAGTTTTAATCTTTTTAAAGATTCTTGGGCATCAAATATCAAATGATTCATATTCTGAAGCATTGATTATATCTAAAAGAAGATATTGTCTTACACACGTCTGAATGTTTTTTTGGGTTTGAATTTCAATTTATTTGAAAAGATAGGATTATTTCAGCCAAAACTTTGTTTGAAGAAGAGAGATGCTTTGAATTGTGATGGACGGTGTCTGTTCACAGAGGGGAAGAGAGCTGTGGCCTCCTATGTGGACATTATCACTTGCTCTGTCAGGGCCTCCATGTCAATGCTCTTTCTCCTTTTCCTCGCTGTGAAAACGTTTGAAAGAGTCAGAAGGTCAGGCCAGGATGATGTCGTTCCTGGGCAGCCCCACTGGGCACGGTTGGTCCCAGGTGCTGTCCCGCTATGGCATCAGCGGTTTAGCAGCGTGGAGGGGCCCCTTGGGGTGCTGGGGCTTTCCCGTGCCTCTCTAGCTTTCTGGAACAGATCACTGTATAATTCTCTCTCTCCAAGGAGCCGACGGGGGTGGATCGTCGTCTGGAAATGGCTCTGGAGTTGCCCCCGCCACCCCTGCAGGGGGCTCTCGCTCCTCCTCCCGGAACTTAGGGTCTTCAGGCGCTGAGAAGGAAGAGGGCAAGAAGGTGCGGCGGCAGTGGGAGTCGTGGAGCACCGAGGACAAGAATACTTTCTTCGAGGGGCTGTACGAGGTGAGTCATGGAGCCAGAACAGGCGCCTGAGCCCTGGCCTCCTCCCGTGTTGTGTGGCTCTCTCAGCTTCCCTTTGCCTTTCTCACCACGCAGCGCCTAGGTCTAGACCAGCAGCTCCAGTGGGGAGCCCCTCAGCGGCTGTGGCAGGTGTGGGTCCCCAGAGCCAGGCCTCGCCCTCTGACCTTGGCTCTCCGTCGCCTCATTGTGACCTGAAAGGCTCTTACTAGTGAGGTGGCTGTTAGGAAGCCTCTTGGTATGCTTCTCGTCTTTTCTAAGATTTTGCGCGTTGTCTCTGAAACATATTCTTTTTTCTTTTTAAAAGATTTTTATTTTTCCTTCTTCTCCCCAAAGCCCCCCAGGACATAGTTGTATATATTTTGGTTGTGGGTCCTTCTAGTTGTGGTATGTGGGATGCCACCTCAGCACAGCCCGATGAGCGGTGCCAGGTCCGCGCCCAGGACTTGAACCGGCAAAACCCTGGGCCACCAAAGCAGAGCACGCGAACCCAACCACTCGGCCACAGGGCTGGCCCCTCAAACATATTCTTGACTGAAGAGTGCTACCCTTCTCCCTGGCCTCTCCTTGCAGCTAAGTGGGCCCGTTCTGGAGGATGTTCCCTGAGGGGGAGGGGCAAGGGGACACTTGCCACATCAGTCAGGCAGCCAGCTCAACCCTGAGAGCCGTCGCAGCTGACCTAGACAAGTCCTAAAAATAGAGAGGAGCTGCCCCCGATCCCGAAGCCCAAAGAAATGGCCACGCTCCCTGCTAGCCATTTTCACTTACATGTTTCGTTTTTTTAAGTCTTGGTGATTATAGTGAACATACTTTTTTAAAATTAATGTTAAATGCGTTCTTCATGGTGTTTTATAGGTCTGCTATTTTTTTAATGCCTATCACTATTCTACTTCACGTGCAGACACCTGTGGCCTGCATGCTCTCTGCCTGTCTTTATAAATAAAGTTTTATTGGAACACAGCCATGCCTGTTCATTTGTGTATGGTCTCTGGCTGGTTTTGACGACAGTGGCAGAGTTGCGCAACTCAGCAGATACTGAGTGGCCCACAACATCTAAGTGTTTACCCTCTGGCCAATCCTTGCTCCACTTAACCATTTTTGTATTGTTGATTGGTATGGTTCCTTCCAGATTCTGTTATAAATAACACTACACTGAACATCTTTGTGCACATTCTGTATTTTAGACTACTTCTTCGGGATATAGTATCTAAAGAAGGTTACACAGTCAATGAGCCTTATTCTTTTAACGGTGAAGTAATGGAGTGATAAAAAAGTTTTGCCAAGCTTGCAAAACAAGACTCGTAAAGGAAGCAGGCTTTAGAATTGAAACCGTGAAGTCTTCATAGAGAGATCAGAAAAGAAGACACCTAAATGTAGGTAGGAACTAGAACTCAATGCCGATTCAGAATATTCCTGTGTCTGGCCTCCTCCCTTCCCTGGCCTGGCGGTTCGGTTCTGCTGTCCTGGTTGGAGGAGGCCCATGTGTCGGTGCCGTTAGACTGAGCTGTCCAAGGAGAGAATGAAGTGTGCACTGGTGGCTTGTTCCAGTCGGCGCAGTCATTCAAACACATTCACATGTGTTCTCTTTCTTCCCTTGACAGTTTTCGAATGAAGCATGGGGTCTGTTCCTGTGTAGGTTGTCCCCTAGTCATGTCCTCTCTAAGCTGTTTGTTAGGCAGAGGAGACTTAGGATCCCTGGAATGTTCTTAGGATCAGCAACCATTGCTGATCTGTACCTGAAACAGTTACTGCTTTCCTGTCGCCTTTCCTCCTTGGGGAGAACGTGGGCTCTGCAGGCACTCTGGCTCCTGGGCTGTGGAAAGTGGATGGGAGATGTGGTTGTCCATTAAACGTCGTGGGGAGGAATCCCCCATTAGTGACCTGCCCCCCTCTCTCCAGGTGAGTAGTTCGTCCCTTCTCGTTAGGCTAGCCTTCTGGTGTTAATTTTTCTACCACGTAGGTGTCTGTTTTGAGGTTTTCTGAAATTCTTGATTAATAATGATAGTTAATAGTTGGCTTTTCTGATCACTTAATGCTTTCCACTGTTGGTACTGTGTATCCCAAGTAGTGTGTTGGTGTGTGTGTATGAGAGAGAGAGAGAGCGCGAGAGCGAGTATGAGCGCATAGCTTTATGTCTGTCATTTTGTGTGTCTGACCATAACTCTGGACTCTGACGGGGTCCTGATGTGTGACTGCTCCGCTGGGGCATGCATGACCGTGAACATTGCACGCTGTGGGGCAGGGCTCAGCGCAGACCTGTGCCCAGCCGAGTGTTGCTTCTGTCATGTTTGTCCAGGTTGCCTCTGCCTTTTTGATGCACACAAGTCTGACTTAGCTGTGCTTCAACTGATAGACCCAGCTCAGAGCAGCAGAGAGGGACAAGGAGATTGAGCAGCTCTCATAACTGGGAGGGACAGGGAGGGGCTTGCCGAAGCCTGACTGGATGTAGGGACTCTGACAATGTCATTGGGCTTCGGTCTGTCACCCTGTGCAGTGGGGGTGACATGTCTGTGCTCATTCTCTCCTGCTTCAGACACTCCCAGAGGCAAGAGTGTTCTTCCCATCACCCAGGCAGGGCTGTAGGGCGTGGCCCTCATGACAGAAAGCACCTGGGTGGGAAGGCCAGCAGGGCAGACGCCTGGACCAATGTCATCTTTGACATCCTCTTACTCCATTTCAATGGCGGTTCTTCACAAAGCCTTTTCATTTTCCCTTCTTATGTCTGTCCATCTGTCTGTGTTTGCTTTTGCCATACAATTCTTGATTCCTACCTTACAGCCACACGGCCAGCATCCTGTGCTTGTTTTTCACTAGCTTGGTAATTGCTGAAGTCCTCATCTAAGTTTGGAACACTCTAGTCGTGCTAGAAGTGCAAAGAAGTGCCCCTAACGGGCTGACCACCTAATCAGGGAAGTGTAACAGGCACATGACAAGGACCGTCAGACTGTCAGAAAGTGTATGTGACAAACACGAGACTTGAGAGGCAGCAGCGTTTTAGGACATGGGGTCAGGAGTCACAGACCCCAGGTGCTCTTCCCAACCTGACGAGCCAGGCCGCCATGCTGGCCTGTGACCCGCTGCAGAGCGAGTTGTGAGATCTCGAGGCTGTCTGCCCTTGTCCCCGTCCTGCGTCTGGCGGGAGCTGCGGGAGGCCTCGTGCGGGAGGCACCCAAGCCGGATCCTGGAGGAAGGCGCCCCCACACAGCTTTGCCTTCTTATGTTTCACCTGCTGTCGCTTCCTTTTTAAACAGTGAATGAGCTTTACTTCTTTCAGGTTTTTTTTATTTTTTAACTTTTCATTTTGAAACAACTTTAAATTTGGAAAAAGTTGCAGAAAGAGTACAGAGGACTCCACATGCCCTTCACCCTGCTTCCCCGATGTTCACACATCAAGCGTGACCAGCAGAATGAGGGGCTCAACGTGGAGACCACACCATCTACCATCGCAGGCTTGGCTCCGGTCTAGCCGGTATTCTCACAGGTATCCTTTTCTGAATCAGAATCCCAGCTGCATTCAGTTGTCAGGACTCCTGAGTCCTCTGACCTGGGCCTGGTTCTCAGTTTCTCCCTTTTTCCCCATCTCTCATGACCCTGATGCTTTTGAAGGCTCCCAGGCTGTTAGTTTGTGGAATGCCCCTCAGTTTGGGCTTATCTGAGCTTTCCTCATGATTAAATATAGAGTTGGCATTTTTGTCGAGAATACCACAGGAGTGTTGTGCTGGCCTCCTTGCATCTGTCCAGAGCACAGGGTGCGATCTGTCTCAGGCCTGGGGATGTGAACCATGATCCGTGTGTTCAGGTGGTATCAGTCAGGCTCTCCACTGTCCAGTCATTGTTTTTACTTTGAAATTATGTAAAACCCTGTCTCTCATCATTCTTTCTCACACTAATTTTGGCAACCACTGCAGCTTTTTTTTGTTTTTTTTGGTTAGGAGGAGTGGCCCTGAGCTAACGTCTCTTGCCAATCTTTCTCTTTGTACCCGAGGAAGATTGTCGCTGAGCCAACATCAGTGCCAGTCTTCTGTTTTGTATGTGGGATGCTGCCACAGTGTGGCTTGATGAGCAGTGTGTAGGCCCATGCCCAGGATCCAAACCCATGAATCCCAGGCTGCTGAAGCGGAGCATGCAAACTTAACCACTACACCACCAGGCCGTCCTCCCATTACAGCTTCTTACCTGAAACAGCTCTTCCTGTAATCTCTGCCCAGTGATGATCCTCTGGTCCTAGGATTTCTACACTTATTAATTGGAAATCCTGTGCAAGGAAAAGCTCTCCCTTCTCCCTCTCTGATGTGTTTCTATCTGTATGGACCTGGGGATGTTCACGCTTTTCTGAGGGTCATAATCCTTCACATCTTTGTCGATTTTCTTGCCCAAATTGTTCTGTATTTGGCCACTGGGAGCCTCTTCAGGTTGGTTCCTGTGTCCTTTCAACACATTCCTGTCATGCTTCGAGTGCGTCCTTACTTTCTGGCACCACAAGATATTCCAGACTCACCTGGAACATGCTGACTGTGTTCTCGGGAACCTAAATTCTGTTCTGAAAATCTGAGACTTGCTCAGCTTTTGCGTGGAGGTGATGAAAGGATGGCCCACAGATGTGTTCAGAGCATATTCTGTGTGCTTCTCTTACTAAATGTTCATATTTGCTATCCCTGTTCGAATATAGAATGTTTTGTCTGTTGAAGCAGTGAGGGTGCTTCTGAATAGTTGATGTCTTGTTTTATTTTGAGATGCCGGGTACACAACACTCTAAGCTCCTCCATCGTCACTTTCTGTCTTCCGATGAATGTCTTCACTGAGCTCTCTGGTTTCGTGGTCTCTAAACAACTCCAGAGATGAAGCCGTTTGCCTGAGTGATAAGCTCTGGGTTGTCCTTCCCTCTTTGGTCTCCACATGCTGTCTCTCCCTGAGTTTCTGTTGCTACTTTATCTGTTATTCTCATTGTTATTCTAATTAAAACCTCAGGTTCTACGGAAGTGAGGTTGAAGCTCAGGCACAAATGAGAGCTGTGAAGGACACTTGCTTAGCCGCAGCCCGTCCCCTTTCCCCTTTCCTGGGAAGTGTCTGCGTTGTACAGAGGCTGTGCTTTTACCGTGGACTTTGTTTTCCAGCACGGGAAAGACTTTGAAGCGATTCAGAACAACATTGCTCTGAAGTACAAGAAGAAAGGCAAGCCTGCGAGCATGGTGAAGAACAAGGAGCAGGTCCGCCACTTCTACTACCGCACGTGGCACAAGATCACCAAGTACATTGACTTTGACAACGGTGAGTGTGCGCAGCTCCGCTTCCAGGACGGCCTGGGCACGGTTGGCTTCTGGTCGGGAGCGTGGTTTCCACAAACCCAAAGGACAGCTCCCTGGCATTGTTCCCACCCAGCCACGTGTCCCAGGATTTCCTTGCCTTGTGGCGCTTTGGCTGGTGGTACACTGTGGGTCAGGTTGTGCGTGTTTCCTGTGGCATCTGGGTGCCTGGCTCACTCTGGGCCTGTGTCCCCCACTGGGAGGGAGGACCCCACAATTGATGAGGAGAGCTGGGGCCACAGGCACAGGCAGGCTAGAATCATACCCCTCCAGTGCTTGTCCTTCTCTCCCAAGTCAGGGCTCGTTGGGGTGAGTTGGGCAGGCCTGGCGTGCGTCGACTGGGGCTGGAGGGCTAGCTTTCCCCTGGCTCTGTTGTCTGACTTGAATCCAGATTTGTGTCGTCTTGTCTTTAATGCGTGTGTCTGGGTCGTCGCCAGGTGTGGTTCTGACTTGCCGCCCAGAACACCCTTTCTGATCAACACCTCTGTCCTCAGGGGAGACGAGACATTGGCACCTCCTGTCTCCACATGTCAGAGAGTCAGTCTTCTGTGTCCTTCTGCTCAGTCTTGCTCTTCATTTCTACAGCTTCATGCACAGATTGGTCATTCCAGACATTTGCTTCTATTGGCTTCACTCACTTCTGACATTTCTCTTCAAATAATACCGATTCTGGTCCAGGATAACTCACCGCTGTGGTTGCGTCACTCCCGCTCTGAACCTTTGCCGTGAGCCCTCCACGTGGGCCCTCCTCCCTCCTGCCCTGCCTGCCTGTGTTCTCTGGCCGGGTCGGTGCGTCTCGGCCCCAGCGCGTCAGTGTCGCCCAGGCTGACCTGTCCGACTCTCCTCACGGGCTCTCCCTCCGGTCAGCACGCCCAGACCGGGGTTCCTCCTCCCACCTTAGAAAGGCCCAGAGAGCATGGGTCAAGCTGTCTCCTTCTGTAAAGGGTTAGGTGGTAAATATGTTTGGCTTCAGGGGTTTGCAGTCATTATTGAAACTCCTTCGCTCTGCTGCCTTAGCTCATTGTGGACAGTGCATAAACGAATGTATGTGACTGTGTTCCAACAAAACTTGGTTTACAAAAAGAGACCGTGCGCTGGGCTTGGCCTGCGGGCCTTGGCTTGCCAACCCTGCCCTAGAGAAATCCGTTCTTGCCCTAGAAAAAGCCGCCGGCCAGCACAGGAGCTCTCATGGTTGTTTTCCAATACTGTCCCTGACTGTTGCCCTTCGAATCTTTGTGGACATCTCTCACCTGCCAGTCACAGTCTTGCTGGTTCCACCTCAGAGCTTTTCAGATCTGTCTTCACTGCCCGTTCCCCCTCCGTGCTGTCCCAGACCGTTGCTGTTGTCCACTCTCTGGTCCTGCCCTTCCTAACCTGCCCTTTGCGTTGGCGATCCACACAAGGCGCACGACTGCCTGGACCGCTCACTTCCCTGAACCCCCAACCCCCACCCTGCCACATGCCTTCACCCTGCCCTGTCCCCGCTCCTGGGAATGGGATCGCCACCCTCCTGCTTACCTACACTTCCCTTTGTGCCTTGACTCCTGCCGCCCCTGCCTGGTTGGCCTCCCTAACCCTATGCACCTTCCAAGACGACCAAGCCCCGAGTCCGCGCACCCAGAAATCCTTCCCTGGATCTTTCGCGCCCCCACTGCCGCCTGACCGCAGGCCTACTCTGTGCCTGACGCTGAGCACGTCGTGTGCTGTTCCCTCTCGGACAGATGAGAGAATGCTAGCTCAGTGGTGGAGGCCTTGCCTAGCCCACCCAGATGGTAAGCGGTAATCAGAGGAGCCAAGATGCCAGGGCAGGGCCCGCGTTCTCTCTCCGCCATCCCTCACTGTCTCCTCACCTTTCTCTTCTGTACGTGTAATATTTTCAGACCACCTTTTGTTGTTGCTGTAGAATTTCTCCTTGTGTTTTTTATTAAATGTTCTTTCTTTCTTTTTTTTTTTTGAGGAAGATTAACCCTGAGCTAATATCTGCTGCCAATCTTCCTCTTTTTTTTTGCTGAGGAAGACTGGCCCTGAGCTAACATCTGTGCACGTCTTCCTCTACTTTATACGTGGGACGTCTGCCACAGCATGGCTTGCCAAGCAGTGTGTAGGTCCACACCTAGGATCCAAACCGGCAAACCTTGGGCCGCCGAAGCAAAATGTGCAAACTTAACTGCTGTGCCACCAGGCCGGCCCCTTAAATATTATTTCTTTGAGTTGACTTATACAAATGAATAAATTTTACCTCTCCTTTTGGACTTGCAGGTCACTCTGGTGTTTTTAAATAATGCAGGTGTGGACATCTTTATTCGTACAGCGCTTTTCCTCTTCAGAAGTACTTTCTTCAGATAAATTCACACAATTGAGATAACTAAGTCTATGCAAATGGATGTTTTATGTCTCCTCGTGAGCGCTGTCTGATTATCCTCTGGGAGAATGAGTGTCTGCTGCTTCGCTGTATTTCCCATCTGGTTCTGTCCTTTTTTTATTATTATTTTTATTATTTTTATTTTTTTATTTTTTCCTTTTTCTCCCAAAGCCCCGTGGTACATAGTTGTGCATTTTTAGTTGTGGGTCCTTCTAGTTGTGGCATGTGGGACGCCACCTCAGCATGGCTTGATGAGTGGTGCCATGTCCACACCCAGCATTCAAACTGGCGAAACCCTGGGCCGCCAAAGCAGAGCACATGAGCTTAACCACTCGGCCACAGGGTGGCCTCTGGTTCTGTCGCTTTTCACAGAGGTGAGAAGGAGCTCCTGAGAGTTGAGTGTGTGCCGTTTGCAGCAAGTCCCATCTTCACAGCAAGACCCCACATGAAGTGCCTTCTTTCTGCTGAGTTATGGCCCCACTGAGGTTCTCTTTGGCCAAGAAAATGCTCTTGTTTCTCACGAGTCTTTTCAAGGTATCTTTCCTGCTTCAAAAAGCCTTCACTGGCCACCACACAGGGTGCCCTCCTTCTAGTCCTTGCAGGGGACACAGTCTCAATGTTTACTACATGTAACCGGGGACTGCCTTGGAGAAGGGCTTGTCGCCCCAACTCCAGTCCCTCGGGCCCAGGGGCCTCCAGTCCAGCCTCGTGTCTTTATGGGGAAAAAACACAAACAGAATGGTGAGTCCAACACTTTTCAACAGTGTTGTCTGTTTACGTCAGATTACCACTGTTTCTAGAGACCCGCGGAGAGGCGCTGTCAGTGTCCACACTGGGGGACGGTCCCTCGATCGGACTCAGAGACCTTTTTCTCATGCTCTTATTATTTGTTGGCCTCAGTCTCCACGTGACCATTAACACCGGATTCTCTGCTGGCTTCGGCACATCATGGCCCCTCAGCCATGGTTTGTTCTTTTTCGGGTCGTCACCACAGTGTCTGTGTTTTTGCTGCCTGTGCTCAGCCTTCACTGAACTGTTTCTCAGATCACTAGTTTATTTGAAAAAAAAATGCTGGTCTGGATCCTGTTGAGTGCAAAGCTGTTGTTAGTGTCTGTTGTCTTCACAGACACCCTCCCTACCTTCCAGGGTGGCACTTGGGAATGATTTTTAGCGGTTTGGCTCCATGTTGTCTTTTACATTTTTTTTGTTATGTATCATATTCTTTCATGACTTTCTGAAAGTTAGTCCGTGAGAGCGGGTCCTTCATCCACTTTGGCTGGTCTCAAAAAGGTCTCCTCAAATGGGAACACCGTCCCTGACGTCTAGAGAGGATGGGGGGCTGTGGTGTGGTGAAACGAAGAGAGAGGGATGAGACGAGGCCAGGAGCCACGGTCTGGCACATTCTGTTCTTTCACCGAGACCATGCCACGGGCAGAGTGGGCAGTGTCGGGGGATGCTCAGGTTCCCACTGTAGTTGTGGCCTCATCTGCTGCTCTGAGGTTCGAGGGCACTTCACAGGGCCTGCCACACCCAAGCTTTTTCCTGTTTGGGTTTTGGAAGGCACTTAAAGCAGAAGTTTCTCTTCTAAGTATTTGTCACCGCTCCTTGCTGGACCCCCTCCTAAGCTCCTCTCCTTGTCCCTGGAGTCGTGATTCCTTGGCCCTTTATCTGGCTCAGGGACGAAGGGTAGGCGAGCTGGCCACCCTCAGGTTCCGTGCCTACACCTTGGTTCCACGGCAAGCTCTATGAGATGAGACCCAGCACAAGTTCTTGCCCCCTTCTCTGTCGTGTGGCCTGTGTTTCCCTCCTCCCTTCTGTGCCACCTGATCTGCATGCTTCTTGGCATCTCGTAATTGTGGGTCTTGTTCTTGGCATCCTGCTTGACCCCTTGAGAAGTGCCTTCTTGCTGTTGAGCTGGTGGCTCCACCCTGACTCTCAAGCTGGTCCTGATAACCACTCTAAGCTGGGGGAAGCCAGATGACCACGTGAAGCCGGAGGGCCCACCTGCCTCTGTGCTGCACTGGCGATTTCATCCAGGCTTGACACTATCCAGCCATTTCACAGCCTCTTGCTCAGCCCCTGGCAACCACTGATCTGCCTTCCGTCTCTGTGGGTTTGCTTGTTCCGGACATTTCATATAAATAGAATCATATAACGTGTGGCCTTTCATGTCTGGCCTCCTTCACTGAGCATGTTTTCCGGGTTCATCCACATTGCAGTGTGTGTCAGAACTTCATTCCTTTTTATGGTTGAATAATATTCCGTTGTCTGGATGGACCCCATTTGTTTATCCTTTAAATAGTGTATCTTAGAAGTGTCCTGAGTTGTGGTCCCCTGGGAGAGTCTGGTGAGATCAGTGGGTCTTTCTCCCAGGAGAAGCTTCAAGAACAGTTGGTGTGTGTTGTTAACAGAGTCCCAGGGTGCTTAGAGCCTGTGCAAGGTTCAGAATCCTTGTTTTAGATCATTCATTCCAAACCTTATTTTCCACTTACTAATATATTTCTCTTTTCCTTTCCTATTGTTATAATCAGACACAGCCGAATGGTAGGACTTTGAAAAGGGGTCTCTGAGGAGGGAACCAGAGAGAACAGTTGTGAGAGAGAGTAGAGGGACAAATGACATTGGTCGCTGCTCTGGGAGATAATCCAGAAGGTGCCTGGACTGTGCTGCGGCAGGGCTTCCAAATCAGGATCAGGATATGGCTTCAAGAAATAGGAAAACTCAAAGTGACAAAGGCTTCGGCATGTGAGGATTTACTCTGTCCTGGCAAAGATGCCTGCAGGTAGACATTCCGGGGCAGGCCACAGGGGCTCAGGGCCTCCCGTCTCTCTGCTCTGCCATCCTTAGCGCCTCGCTCATGTCCAAGACAGCTCCAGGCAGCTGCCCTGGAGGAGAGAGGGGTGGGCAGAGGGGCACCTTCCTGCCCGAGTCAGTCTATTTAAGGAGCCTTCCAGAAGTCTCCCACAACACTTCTGCTCACACCAAATGCTAGCACTTAGTGATGTGGCCACGTCTAGCTGCAAGGCAGGCTAGGACATGTGCTGTCTTATCTGTCTGCATTGCTCCCCAAATAAAAGAAGGACTGGTTACTAAGGCACAGGGGAGAGTGGGTGTCAGTGGTCGTGAGCATTTGAGCTACCGTTCCTCTTCCATCTGGCCCCACGCTGGGGGTGTGTAGACCAGTGGTCAAAGGAGGCGCCGTAGGGCAGCTTGCCTGGCTCCAGCGCTGGCGGCCTCCCGTGGAGCTTGGGCAGGCTCTGTGTGTGGGTTGAGAGGCTGATGACATTTGGTGATTGTCACACCCCACCTCCGCCCCCATGGGAGCCAGCCCTGCTGGCCTTCCCCTTTTCTCCTCCCGGAGACATTACTCTGCCAGTTAGGACGAATTTTCTAACTGCCCTCCTTTTTCTCATTTAACTTTTTATTTTGAAAATCGCAAAGACAGCGCTGTATTCCCATGCTCTTGGCCGTGTTTGCCCTGATGTTAATATCTGTGGTACCAAGGTGCGGGGATCAAGACCAAAAAAATCAGCTGACTTAAATGTTCCCCCAGCACCATTCTTGTGCGCGTGAGCTGGCCAGCCCCCGAATGTGTGTGTTTTCCCCCTTCTAAAGCCTTATGCTTTCCTTTCTTCCAGTGTTCTCTCGCGGGCTGAAGAAGTCATCCCAGGAGCTGTATGGCCTGATCTGCTACGGCGAGCTGCGGAAGAAGATCGGGGGCTGTGAGTATGAGCTGCCAGTGGCGTCCCAGGGCCGCTCTTGGCTTCATGGGTGACCTGGCCTTCCAAAAGGTGCTCACACTCCTCCCGCAGGGCCTGCTGTCCTGTCACCAGTGGATCTTTGGTCCCAGGGCCTCTTCTGTTTTCCCTCAAGTTTCATCTTGAAAACATTTTAACGTACAGAAAAATTGAAGAAGAATATGCTGCCCACCGTATCCCTCCCTTAGAGTTCCCGGTCGCTAACGCGGGCTACGTTTTGTGTGTGGGCACTCCCTCTCCCCTCTCCACATACTTGCTGTTTTCTTGCTTAGCTGTTCGACTGTACATTGCAGACATCCTGGCACCCCCCTGAATTCCTCAGCCTCTGTCACCTGAGAACGAGGACATTCTCCTGACCAACCACAATCCTATTGCCATACCCAACGCATTTAACACTTAATCAAACAGGTGCCACCCTCTTACCTAATATCCTGCCTGTATTCAGATTTCCCAAAACATCACAACGCGCCAGTTGGGGCACATGTTGAGGATGTTGCCCTGCTCGTAGCTGTGGCATCCCTCAGCCTCTTGACCTAGAAGGGCCTCTCATTTTCATCTCATGACACTGGTACTTTGCAGGGTCCAGGCCTCTCCCTTTGCATTGCTCTGATCCTCTCCTCATGGCTAGCTCCCTGTGGATGGAGGGGATGCCCTGGCCTTCCTGGCACACTGTGCCTGGCACCTCACGCCTCTATCTTGACTCCCCATGTGACCACAAATGAGAGGGAGCACCTGGCCTCTCCAGGCCCCACCTGTCTCATAGGTGGGAGGAGCATACACCCACACATCCACTCCGAGGATTAAATGAGACCACAACACCTAGTGGCCGGGGAAGTCGTCATCTTCCCAGTCGCCTGACACGTCCGTCTCAGCTAAGTGTGCAGCAGGCTAGGGTAGAGGAAGCAGAAGGGTGGGGCGGACAGGCATTTACTGATTGTCTGGGCTGGGAGACCTGCCGTCTCCTGCAACAGGTAAGAATGTCTAAGAGGCTCCAAAGGGGACAGGCGGCCTCTTCCCCGCCCCCATCCTCCCTGCAATTGGAGGATTTCTTTGTAAGCCCCCCGGCTCCTGCTTTGAGTGGTCTGCTTGGGTTGGAGGTCTCAAAGGCCCCATCCCCCTAAAATCTCTGCTTCCTTTGCTCCGTTCTCCTCATTCTCCTCACCCTAAAATGCTTCTGGTCATGGCAGTGTCGTGGGCACTGCCTCCTCTGCCCAGTGCTGTGGCCTACTCTGTCCCTGCCGTGTCCGAGCCTCTCAGGCAAAGCCCTCCCTAGACCATCTTTGACCCCACATGAGTCTTTGGGCTCATTTCTTGTTGGCTCCAAAACAGGCTTCCTGTTGTGCCTGGGGTGTCACCTGGGTCCCTTGACCCAAGGAGCCTGTGCAGCTGGTCTTCAGCCTGTCTTCCTGCTTCCCTCCAGCTCCCCTGCTGCCCCTTGTTCTGCCGATGATACCTAGGAGGTCCCTTTTTGCCTTCCGAAAGTACACGTACACACAGACACCCTCCTTGAGGCCCCACCTGGGCTCTCTGCTTCTGGCGCTGCTTCAGAGCCCTCTGCCCCAATGGGGCTTCTCCCTCTGAGCCCCAACCACTGACCCACATGTCGGGATGCTGTCTGTCATTTTGTGAATCTTTGTGGGGAAGGAGCACGCTTCGACGAGCAGCCTTCCACAGTCCCCTGCACACAGCAGCCTCTGATGACTGCCCAGTGGTGGCTCTTTCTGGGCTGCTCAGAAAAATATGTCTGAGTGCTCAGGTGATCAGAGCATCCTTTTAATTAGTGCACCTTTTCTGAGTGAGGTGTCTAGACACATGCAGATCCTGACACAGTAGACAGTGGAGTCTCTGCTGTATTCCTGGGACTTGCATGTGTTACCTTCTGTCAAGCATTGTAGAAGCTGTGTGAGCCAGGTGTTGTCCCCATATGAAGAAATGGCTGAGGACACTCCATTTGGATGAGAATGCATGAGCATTCAAGTCTCCTTGGCTATTAAGTGACAGATCACACTTTGCCTCCAGGCCTGATTCTTAAACCCAGTGCCTGTTTGTCCACCACAGTGGCCGGTGTCGGGATGGGGTGAGTGGGGGTCCACCACGGGTGTCCTTGGTCCTCACCAGTTTGTTCAGATGGCTTCTTTTCCAAGGGCGGTTCCTTGCACGGTGCCCTGGCTGGTGACTCAAACCCCAAAGTTGTGGCTCCACCCACCCATGCCTTCTGTCTGTCTGTCCATCCAAGGACCAATGGGCCCTTCCCTCCCCTTTTACCTGTTAACTGCTGCTTACCTGTCAGTCTCAGCTCAGATGTCCACCAGGCCCCACAAGGGACCTGGTCTCCGTGTCACCTACTCTCACGGCACTCTAGCCCCTCCCTTCATGCAGCAGTCACATCTGTCACTTGTGTTGACGGGTGCCTGTTTGATTCCTGCCTGTCTGAGGCAGGGCTGTGTCTCACGTTGGGTTTAATGAATGAGTCTGCCCGTCCGCCCTCTCCGCTGCTCTGCCTTCTTTCCCAAAGATCTGTTTCTGGTGGGGACCATTTCCCTGCAGCCTGGGGAACTTCCTTTAGTGCTTGTTGTCATGTGGTTGTGCCCACCATGAATTCTTTTAGTTACTATTTATCTGAAAAGTCTTTATTTTGTCTTTATTCTTAAAAGATATTTTTGCTGGATGTACAATTCTGATGTGACAGTTTTTTCCCTTCATCACTTTAAAGGTGCTGCTCCACTGTCTCTGGCCTGCACTGTTTGTGGTGAGAGGGCACTGGCCACTTGTGTCCTTGTTCTCTCTAGGGGAGTCTTTGCTTTTCTCTGGCTGCTTTTGAGGTTTTGGCTTTGGCTTTGGCTTTGGCTTTTGGCCTGGCCGTTTGTCTGTGGCTTGCTGGTTTTTTTTTTCCTTTCCCCAAACATACAGAAGAGTTCAAAGAATTTGACAGTGAACACCCAAATGCCCACCCCCTAGGTTCTCCCACTGCCTGCTTACCGTGCTTGCTCTCTCGCATGTCCCGAGGTGAGCGATGAACACCAAGAGGGCAGAGGACAGGGGGTTCCAACTGCAAGAGCCCAGCAGGAGCAGCATGTGCAGAGCACGGCGGCTCCCCCAAGAAAGGCTGGGGACAAGTAGAGAGTCAGCATAGCAGGGGTCTGCGAGAGAGCGTTTGGGAGGAGTGATCAGCTGTGCAGAGGCAGGTGGTGGTGCCCCTGAGGAAGTCTGGGTGGGCAGAGGGGACGTGCAGGTGGGGACAGTGCCCTCACATTGTGACACATCGTTTTGACCCTGGGGGAGGGTTTTATTCTGGAGGACCTTGAGTATTCCTTAGGGTGATTTGGATTCTGCATTGAAGATAGTTATTTGGGAATCTTCACCGGTTTCGTTCCTAACTACTTCACGGTCGCATTTTTTTTCCGTTTAAAGGTATGGATGACAAGAACGCGACCAAGTTGAACGAGCTCATTCAGGTGGGGTAAGTAAGAGTTGTGATGGGAGACACCACCTGTCTCTTGTGGACATTGGTGTTTGTCTCTGAAATACGTGCACGTTTCTGCCCTTTTCTCAGTGAGGACCGTTAGATACTGAGCTCCTCGGAGTTAAACCTGCTACCCTCACAGTTCAGCATCTGCCCCAGTAAGAGGTGGCCAGTCCTGGAGAGCCAGTTGACGGGTGCCAAGCCTCTCCCTATCCTTGGGGGGAGGGTGCCCCCGGCCGCCTCCTTCCTACAGGTCTCTGGGCTGGGGTGGCCGTCTCCACGCAGCCGTCACCTTCTCCGTTTCTTGCTCTTCTTCCTCAACCTTTGTGCATTTCATAGTGTTGGTTCTCCTCTTGCTTCTGGAAGACCCTCCCTCCCCGCCTTCCTGTTGCATTTTCTCTGGTCTTCGTCCTCTGTCTTTTCTGATGGCTTTTCCTGCCTCCTCTTCCCATCACCCCTTCCTGTGCCCACTGAGGCTCCATGCCCCTGGAGGCGAAGCCGAGTCTGACTCTTTTCTCCCCTCACTCTCACGGCCTCCAAGAGCTCAAGGTTTTCCTGCTTACACAAAACTGCCAGGGACGCCTGCTCAGCCCCTCCTGCTGTGACACTTTCTGCTCCAGAGACACCATACCAGGGACTTGGCTGAATGAAGGAGCCACCCCACCCAGTGGCATTTTGGTTCGCCCATTGACCCCAATTTTGGAGTTGGCCTTCGAGCCCTCCTTCACCCCGACAGCCCCGCCAGTTGTTGCCCGGCCCCCAGCCAGGTGTCTGGCTCTGAGCTGCTCTCCCGCTCCTGTAACTGCCCCGGCCTTCTCTCCTTGTGCTCTACCTTCTCTCCTCTTGTGCACCCCTCTCGACGCCATCCTGGCGTCCCTGCACACTCTCTTTTGGTGCTTTTAACTCTCACTGGGGCCTCTGTTACCCTTTCTGGGTGAAGGATCACAGATCTAACTTGTCCCTCATTTCTGTGCCTTGGTTTATAAATCCTGTTAGGTCGCAGACGTGTCCTGGGTCCCAGCTGGAAACCTCTAGCATCTCTTCCTGGGAAGGATGCCCTTGACCTCACACGCTCAGGGTCCCTCACTCAGCTGCCTGTCGCTGCCCTCTCCAGGCTGGTGGAAGCTCTGTGGACGGGCCTGTCCCATTCTGGGTGTGCCTCTCTCGGCCCCGCGGCCCATTTCCCTCATTCATAGCTGCTCGAGCTCAGTCCTGCAGCCTCGCTGCTGCCCTGCATTCCAGGGCATAGCACAGCCCTGACTGTCCCCTCTTCTATGGTCTGGGTTCTATGTGTGTGAATTCTCCTTCCCTCTCACTCCACCAGAGCTTCTGTGGTCCCACCCAGACCTCTCTGCCCCCTGTCTTAGATGCACCCACCCGGCATGCCAGACCCCTGTGTGTCAAGGTCCAGCCATCCTGTCGGTCGAGCTGTCCCCTGGCATAGTCTCACTGACCCCTGCTGCATCTGCAGGATGGCACCCTCGTGCCCCTCTGGTAGCTTTTCTCCTTCCGCCTGGTGTCATGTGGCCTGCGAGCCCCTGTCCCTCCAGCGTGAGCACCTGCCAGGCTGGGCTGGCTGTGCGCGTTTCTGCTTTGGCCAGCCCAGCATCTGCCCTGACAGATGCTCGTGCTGGATTCTCAAGGCTTTCTTTCTATGAACTGCCACCAGTTTAGAGCCAAGCCTGATAGTGCCCAGGGTACACATATCAGTGCCGTGCGAAAGAACAGCGATTGACCCCAGCTGCCAGGGAGTGTGGGCAGCCTTGAAAGCTGGTATCCATGGGAACATGGAGCCTCTGGACATGTGTGGAATATGGTCAAAGGCAAGTGGGAGAGAGGCCGCAGGACGCGGCATTGTGGGTCATTCGTTACCCTCATTCACCTGTTGTAGCTTTGGTGGCCCACCTGGGCCCCTATGCTCTCACCTGCCCGCCCACACTCACACCTGCCCCCCCACACTCCCACCTGCTCCTCTCACACCTGCTCCCCTGACACTCATACCTGCCCCCCCACACTCACACCTGCTCCCCGATGCTCACACCTGCCCCCCCCGCTCACACCTGTTCCTCCCACACTAACACTTGCCCCCCCATGCTCATACTTGCCCTCCCCACTCATATCTGCTCCCCTGCGCTCATATCTGCTCCCCTCAAGCTTACACCTGCTCCCACACGCTCACACCTGCCCCAAGCCCATCAGGCAGAGGCTGCGTTTGCTCTGGGATGTGGGATCTTTGGGCAGTGTTGTGTGCCTCTGAGGAACCTTGTGAAAAAGGCGGAAGAGCTTTGGCTGAGGTAGTTCCTGGCACTACTGTCTCAGCAGCAGGCCAGGGAGTTGCCCCAGGAGGGAGAGCCCTTCCCCTGTGATGTGATTTTGGGGGCAAATCACACATCACCTTTTGTTTCAGTTGCTGCACATTCATTGGTTGAGCCGGTGTTCCTGGCTCTTTGCTTTGTGCTCACGGGCATTTGGGGCTGGTTTGATGAAAAGCAGTGAGTGTGCTTGGCTGTGTCTTAGTTGTGACTGGAGCCGGCCCAGGGAGGAGGTGTCCTGCAGGAGCATGTGGGGACCGTCCTGGGTTCTGGAGGGACACGCATGCCTGGTGCCTCCCAACCGCTCGGCCCGTGAGAAGGCGGGTTCTGATGAGTTTGTAAATGGCCAGGGGCGCAGTTTTAGGAGCTCC
Organism: Equus quagga; assembly: GCF_021613505.1. Taxonomy (NCBI): domain Eukaryota; kingdom Metazoa; phylum Chordata; class Mammalia; order Perissodactyla; family Equidae; genus Equus; species Equus quagga. Next base: position 1,498,083 of record NC_060273.1, read on the forward strand.
TGGAGGTGGGAGAGCCCCAAGGCTCCGAGCTGAAAGTCTGAAGCTGCAGAGAAGCCCAGGAGTAGAGCTGACGACTCAGTGTTGGCAGGAAACCGTCTCAGCCAGGCCCCGGGGTGAGACGGCGGTCAGGATGGTTCAGAACAAGCACGTTCAGGACGGGTCTGCATCCCTTGTGTGCTTTGAATCCTCGTCTAGTAACATAGTATTAGGTTATAACCTAAGTAAAAAATAAATATCCATGAGTCCATGCTGATATAATCAATGATTGAATAAATAAGTAAACGGGGGAGTAGAGGCAAATCTGTGCAGAATTCCACATAATTTACGTACTCTGCCCTCGAGGGGTCGCATGACTCCCCTCCCCCAGGTGTGGGCTGCGAGCAGTGACTTCCTTCTAAAGAGGAGGATGTGGGAAGAAGGGGAAGGAGCCACACAGCGGAGCAACCTGACGGACACGACCTCAGCCAAGCGTCAAGGTCGCAGGTGACCGACGTAGTTCAGATTGATGGCTTGGAAAGGCAGCACTGTAAAGATGTCTGCGCTGCCTAAATTAATGGTAGACAGATGCAGCTGCAGTCAGAATCACAGTACAATGTCTCTGAACGTTAAATTGAAGCATAACGAACCTGCAGGAAAACGTACAGACCCTGAGTGGAGAGCTCCATGAGTTTTCACCAAATGGTCCCACCCAGATCAAGAAATGGGTAAGTGTTGAAGCCACCAGCCTTTGCAGAAGTGCCTCCTTGCACCACTTCTGGCCACTTCCACCCAACTTGGCTCAGAATAAGAAGAAAGTCAAATTAAAACAACATCATTTTTCACGACTGTAGATGGGGAGGTCTCAGATCATTGTCGGTGATCAGGTTTGCAAATAACAGGAACAGAGTGTGAATTTGTAACTCATCCCACCTTCAAGTGAGTGTCCTCCAACCCACCAATTTCACTTCTAGGAAATAATTAGGTCAACGATGGGCCACCCTTGTGAGGATGTACGTTGAGACGCTGCTCCTAGTAGCAAAGGGGCGTCGCAGAGTGAGGAGCTGGCTCCAGGGCGGATGTGGAAGGTCTCCGTTGTTTCTAAAAGCGAGGCACAGCATGCGTGGGGGGCTGTGTGGGCCCAGCAGAGAGTCTGGACACGTAACCCCCACCTCATCCCAGAACTCTCTTGGGGTGGTGGGTGCATAGGGCACCCTCACTTTCTACTTCATACATATTTTTTCTTACTTGAATATTTAAGAAGAATGTACTTTTGTCTGATCAGAAAAGAAAAATTCCGTATTGGGGAAAGATGTTCCTTTTTATTAGTTTTAAACTGGTATGATTAAGTTTTCTCTGTGGGAATATATGTATGAAAATGCATTTATCTGTATTTCTGGCAACAAAAATAGAATGCACGGGGCTTAAGCCTTGGTTGGGCCCGCCATGAGTGGGTGCTCTTGCCACCTGGTAGCAAAACTCTCTAGGAGCTTTCGGAGGGTTGTGGCGTGAGGGGGACCCTCCCCCAGTGCTGGCCTGGAGACCACAGGGGTCAAGGAGGGGTGGGAGCTGGTTCTAGTGCCGAGCCCGTGAGGCCCTGGGCCCAAGGATTATGCAGCTGAGGACTCGGCTCCCTCGGCTTCTGCTCCCTGTTCCCTGCTCCTTCCTCCAGGCCCCGTCGCTCTCTGATGTGGGGGGCTCAGTAGAGCTGCCAAAACTCAGCTGTGGGCAGCAGGCTGCAGCCTCACTGGGACAGCAGCCGCTCAGGAGGGGCGGGGCATTTAGTCACCCCTGAGTGACAAGCTCCCCCTTCTGCTGAGACTCAGAGCGCAGTCTGGCTGTCATGAGTCCTTCATGTGTGACTTGTCAGCACAGCGCTCCCCCCAGTGCTGTGGGTGCTCGCTCCTCCCAGCCCGTAGCTCTGGAAAGGTGTCCGCTCGGCCCCTGGCCTCGAGCACTTGGGCCAGGCCCTGCCCAGGGCTTGCTCAGTTGGGGCTCCAGGGACCCTCTGACAGATCTCGGACAGAGAAATGTTGATGCCAAGTGCCACCTGCTCCTCCTTTGCTCTGTCAGATGAGTGCCATACACAAAACCCTTTTGCATCTAAGAAGTAAGACGGCCGCTCTTTATCTCAGAAAACTTTTCCATGAGAGAGTTCAAATGTCAGAAAGGTTAAACGAATAGTACTGTGGACAGCTTTTTGCCCTTCACCTGGATTTACCAGTGGAAGCGCCGTCCCAAGTATGCGCTCACTTGCACCAGCCGTCGTCGGACGGAGAGGGCCATCGTATGTGTGTGCACATGCACGTGCGAGTGTGCAGGCGCATGTGTGTGATGTACTTGCTCTGTGGTGCTTTAGTTTCTCCTTCGCCCCTGCTAGACTGTGGACCTGTCTGTGGTCCGCGGTGCACACACTCTCAGTGAATGGTTTTGAGCAGGCACCTTTAGTATGTGCGTGTGGATTGCAGTGTCTAGTATATTCAACAAGACAAAACTTGGAGGCTGCACACAGAAAGTCACTGGACCTTTCTCCCTGCCTCCCAGCAGGGGTGCAGCCCACCAGGGTGACCGTGGTACCGAGGGCAGACGTGTGTTTGAATTCAGGCTTCAGCACTTAGGGGCTGGGTGGCCTGGGATGTGGGACCTGGCTTTTGCGGGTTTGTAGTCGCAGTGTGAGATTGAGGCTGGCCGCGTTGCCCTTACAGAGTAGCTGTGAGGTAAATAAGACAGAGTATGTGACAGGCAGGCCCAGTTCTGAGGGAGCCAGGGCTGAGGACGTATGGTTTCCCATGGCATACGCTCATGCTGCCCAGTGTGCCGTGGGCGGGGGGGAGCTGGTTTAAGAAGAGATTCCTTCTAATCACACGAAACGCTCACATCCGAATCAAGGAACTTAGTCTAGATTGAAAGAAACTGAGGACACATGACAGCCGAATGCAGGGATAAGCCTTGGTTAGATCCTGGATCTTTAAAAAAAGAAAGAAAGAAACAGTTATAAAGGGTATTAAAGGGACAACTGGGGAAATTTGCTTACGGACTTCACGATAGAGAAAGTGTTGGATCAAGGTTCAGTTTCTCCAGTAAGGTGGGGTCGTGGTCCATAGGAGGGCAGGAGATGCATGCCACAGCCCCCGGAGGTGACACGTTCTCTTGTCTGGAAGTGGCTCAGGTGGTTTGGCAAAGTGAAGGGCTAGGAGCAGGCTTGGGTCTTGGTTGTGTCCTTCATGGCCAACATGGTCCTTGGCACATGGGGGTGGCCCTGAGTTCCACATACTTGTGAACAATAGACTTGTGGGTGACAACATTTAGAACATGCCATGAAGGTAGCCATCACGTTGGTGCTATTTACAGATGTGCCGTCCACGATTCCACCAGGACCAGTGGGAAATGGAAGTGCAGCCTCCCCGTCTCCCTGGCTCCTCTGGCTCCTGTTGGTGAATTGCTGGCAGGTGGTAACCCTATTTGGGTTCTGGTCGCTGTGGTCTGCTCCACTCCCCATGTGCAGGGGTCACCGAAATGACATCAAGGGCATCCTGGAAGGTGGGCCTGTCAGCAAGGTGAAGATGATTAGTTGTTCTTTTTCTTGGAGGCCAGTATTGAGACAGCTCCCATGGCCCTGGTACAGTAACTAGTGAAAAAGACTGAGGTGGCTAAGGGAAGCAGGTGTCAGCGTAGGCAGGGCCAGGGGAGCATTTGCTCGTGTAACAAGGATTTCAGCAAATGGTGAGTGAAGTCAGCACCGACTCTTGGACAGAGTGTGCAGTGAGCCAACTGTTAGGAACCCGTCATGGGGCCTCACCTGCTCACCTGGCTGCTCTGGGCTCGGCTGCCTCACCTGTTACATTATCCTCTCAGAGAGGTGCTGAGAGGCTTGAGAAAAGATTTGAGGCAGCAAGAGGTGCTGTGACAGCTCAGTGAAAAGATTTCTCTCCATGGCCATGGAGAGATCTGAGGCAGAAAGCTTGCGGCATAGCATGTTCATTCGTAAGTTCTAGAAGGACCCGAGTGCCCCCATGTGCCAGGCACAAGAATGGGCACTGGATATAGGTCGGTGGTAAAGCTGTGGCATGGCAGCTAATGCAAGTCAGTTGAACAGAGGTCATCTTTTTCGTGTGTGTGTGGGGGGGGAGCACGTACACTGTAAGTGTGATGAGTGTGATGATGGGACTAACGGTGCAGATGCTGCAAGTAATGGGAAGGGAACCTACATCGAGCGTCCAGGGAAGCCTTTCAGGAGGTGATGGCGTTTAGGCTAAGGTCTTGAAGGAGGTGAACCGGGGTGGCACAGAGTGGTAGGTGGGGCCAGGCCAGCAAACGGAAGGTACAAGGCAACAGTTGGGCTTGTGGGAGGAACCAAGGGATCGAGGTGGCTGGAGTGTCAGGGTCTGTAGGGGGAGTAGAAGAGCTGGGATGGTCAGGCCAGGCCCCTCGGTGCAGGCTGCATAGGAATCTGGGTGGTCTTTACAGAGTCTCGAGAAGCAGGAGGGTCCTCCGATCTGGGTGAAAGCATTTCTCTTGTTCCATGTGGACAGATTTGGCAGGGGGATACTCACATTGTTTTAAATTTCTAATATTTTTATTTTAGTTGTCTTTCAGTTGTGATGGCTTTATTTCTTTTTATTGAGGTAACACTGGTTTATAGCATTATATACATTTCAGGTGCACATCATTATATTTTGATTTCTGTGTAGATCACATCATGTTCACACCCAGAGACTACCATCCATCACCACACACAGGTGCCTAGTCAACCCTGTCATCCTCCTCCCTCCACATTTCCCCTCTGGTAGCCACCAACCTAATCCCTGTCTCTGTGTGTTTGTACATTTCTAATGTGTTAATGTGTATCCTTTTTGCCTTTTGGTGTACAGTTCTGAGAGTTTTTTTTTTTAACAGACTTTATTTTTTAGAGCTATGTTAGGTTTACAGGAGAATTGAGTAGTGAGTACAGAGGTTTCCCACATACCCCCTTCCTCTGTACACTTTCTCCTCATCATGACTATCTTGCATTAGATGATACATTTGTTACAATTGAGGAACCAACACTGATACATTATTATCCACTCAAGTCCATGGTTTGTTTAGGGTTCACTCTTGGTGTGTACATTCTGTGGGTTTTCACAAATACATAATGACCTGTGTCCACCATTACAGATCCTGCAGAATAGTGTCACTGCCCCAGAAATCCCCTGCTCCACGATTCATCCCTCTCTCCCCCGACTGCTGGCGGCCTCGAGTCTTGTACTGTCTCTATAGCTGCCTTTTCCAGAATGTCATTGAGTTGGCATCCTACAGCTGGGAGCCTTTTCAGACCAGCTTCTTTTGCTTGCAGTTCTGAGTTCTAACAAGTGTACAGAGTTGTGTATCACCCCAGTCAAGATGCAGAACGCTTCCATCACCCCTGGACTCGCTCGTGCTGCCCCTGTGTAGTCACCCCTGCCCAGTGCCCAGCCCCAGCAACCCCTGAGCCGCTCTCTGCCCCCTGTAGTTCTGCCTTTCCCAGAGTGTTATCTAAACCATTTGTGGCCTTCTGAGGTCGGCATCCTCCGCTCAGCAGTGTACACCTGAGATCCATGCACATGGCTGTGTGAATCCACAGTTCATGCCTTTTCCTGCAGAGGAGTGTCCCTGTGCCTCCAGATTTTTGTTTCATTTCACCTGGGCAAATCCCCAGGAGGAGGAGATGGTCGGTGTGTCCCTGACTCCATAGGGAGCTGCCAAGCTGCCTTCCAGGCAGGGCCGGTCGCTCCCCGCAGGCCTCACCTTGGTCTTCAGTTTGTCCGTCCTGCTGGGCCGCCATGGTGGATGTGAAGTGCTGTCTCGTTGTGGTTTTGATTTGCGTTTCCCTCATGACTAATGATGTTGAACATCTTTCTTGTGCATATTTACCATCGGTATATCTTTTTTGGTCAAGTGCCTATTCAAATTTTGTGCCCTTTGCTTATTATTCTAGACACAAGTGGTTTGTCAGACAGGTGATTTACAAATATTTCCTCCCGGTCTGTGACTTGTCTTGTCCCTCTCTTTAGTGGTGTCTTTCATAGGGCAGAAGTTTTTAGCTTTGATGAAGTCCAGTTTGTCATCTTTTTCTTTTATGGGTTGTACTTTCAGTGTTATATCTAAAAACTCTTTGCTTAACCCCAAGGTCACAAAGATGTTCTCTTATGTTTTCTTCTAGAAGTTTTGTCCTTTAACTTGAATCCATGACCGTTTTGAGTTAGTTTTTGTGAATGGTGTGCAGTTCACACTGAGGTTCCTTTTCCTGGCCCGTGGGTGTCCGGTTCTCCCAGCGCCATCTGTTGCCAGGACCGTCCTTCCTCCATTGGCTGCTTTTGCACCATTGCCTAAGGTCAATTAGCTATACTCAGTGGCTCTATTTCTGGACTTTCCGTTCTGTTCCATTGATTTATTTTTCCATTCTTTCCCCAACAGACACCAGTTTTTAAGAAGAAAGCAAAAGCCTGTGAAGGTGAAACAGTTAGGGGGAAAATTAGTAAGATGCCTATAGGAAACTACTCCTTGATTTAAGACCGAAAAACGTTGAACATTTAACTAACTTCCCATCCATGCTTCTCATGTAGACCTTTTTCAACTAACTGTGAATCTCTTTTTGTTATAAAGTTGTACGGTTAGATTAAGGAGTAAATGAACTGAGAAAAGCTTTAAAATTAAATCTTATTATGTTGGTCACAGACCCAGCAGAACGTAGCACATGCTTATTAGATTTATCAAGTAACTTTGTGGAGAAGAAAATAAATCTCTTATCAGAAAAGAAAGCCAGACCCCCGAGCACATGGAGGAATTACTCTGTTGCCTGTTTTGTCAAAGTGACACGCAGCAGAGGCTCAGCTAGAAGCCTCTGTGTTGTTGTGGTCCATCAGAGCTCAAGTGATGGTCTTTCTACAGACGGGACCTCTTAAACCCCTATGCCCTGGGGAAGCCCTGGCCCTGCCTGACTTTCAGCTTCAGTGCCAGTGTGGAGACACCCATGTCCCGGGGGGCCCGGGCCTGAGAGGCCTTCTCCCTGCAAGCTTGAGCATCACGCTCTACCTTGTGCAGGCTCCAGCCTGAGGCTGCTGATGGGGCTTCTGCTGGAGAGAGAAGGAAAGGGATTGTCATCTCAGAATGGTGACCTAGTCATAAAAAAAGGGGTTACGCAATTTCACTTTAAAAAAAAAGGAGGGGCCGGCCCCATGGCTGAGTGGTTAAGTTCCCCTGCTCCCCTTCACCGGCCCAGGGTTTCACCGGTTCGAATCCTGGGCGCGGACATGGCACTACTCATCAAGCCATGCTGAGGCGGCATCCCACATGCCACAACTGGAAGGACCTACAACTAAAAGAAATACATGGCTATGTTCTAGGGGGCTTTGGGGAGGGAAAAAAAAAAGGAAGTCACAAAATAGCAGTTTAACGGAAAATGCGATCGTCCTACCCACAGGTGCCATGTGACAGGGCTCCTCCCACTCTTTGGGTCATGCTGGCTGCCCTTGTGTTTTGTTGGAGCAGATGGAACCAAAGGCGATGAGCAGGAAGTCCACCTGTTCCCAGAGCCTGTCACTGGTGATGTTGTTTAAGAATGGACTCAGTGCTGAATTACTGCTTTTCTAAAATGTCCCTCCCAGTCCCCTCCTGCAGTCTGCTCCAGCATCGTCGGTACATGCCGAGGAGCACTTTGCTGCCCCTACTTCCCCTGGGTTAAGGTGGTTAAGACTCAAGCATTTGGTCTCAGTAGACCATCTAGTTCCATGCAGACTCTTATCCTCTGTGAATCACCCCTTCTGACAGAATGGAGGGGGAGCTGGCTTCCTGGGGTCTTCTTGCCTCTTTAGCCAGGCTCCCCACATCTCACTTCTGCTCCATGGTCTCCTGTGTTTGATTCCCAGCACAGAAAGGGCTCAGTTGGTACTTGGGTGGGTGGGTGGATGGATGGATGGATGGATGGATGGAAGGGCGGATGGATGGGTGGACGGATGAGTAGATGGATGGGTGGTTGGATAGGTCGATGGATGGGTGGGTGGATGGACAGAAGGAACTGCAGCTGCCACAGATGAGTTGTGCTGGAATCCTTCTTGAGCCTTCTGTACTGACTGTACCCAGCTGTTAGTCCTGTCCCCCGTAAGACCTCCCTGTTTGAATTGTAAACACTTGCTTAAAGCCCTACAGGCTTTGGGGGCGATATTAAAATCCGCTGCTTAGGAAATTGAGACCATGGGGCTGAAATTAGAGCTGTTCCCTTCTAGGAAGGAGGGGTGTGCAGCTTTGTTTTCTGAGCTGGAAGCTGTGGAGGTCACTCTTCTGTCTGCCGGGCGCCGACTGGCTTCTCCATCATGTGCATGCACTCGAGACTGCTTGTGTTAGTCAGCATCGGGAGTTGTCGAGAGAGTCCCTCCTCTGCAGTGTTCCATTTGAGACCATTGCTTGCATTCTGATCTCCGATTTTAGGCAATGTTATTGTAGAATAACACTTTTTAAAAGTATACGAGTTATATATGAATGCATTCTTATAAACATGTCGAACAATACAAATGTGTGTAAAACGTAAGACCCCCAGCCATCCTGTCCACCCCAGCCCACCCTCCTTCCCCAAAATAACCACTTGCATGTGTATTCTTAGGGGATTTATGTGCATAAATGTGCAGATACAAATCTAAATACATACAGATGTAAATATGTGTATTTTTTCATATCTGCAGAATCACACCATGTACATTCTGTAACCTTTTTCACTGAATGTTTTTAGAAAGTGAGTAGTAAGCACAGAAGCAGTTGTCTCACCGAAGAACTCACGGCTAAGGGTCAGTCAGTCAGAAAAGTTGTCTGAAACAGTCGTAAAAATCATATCCACGGACCTTAAACCTTCCGTAAAACACAAACCTGCAGCTGTTCACCGACCATCGGGTGGCTGGCCAAGGCCTTTCTTTGCTTGGGGTTCACTCCTCAGCGTTCTGTGTTTTTTTATCTCAGAAGCTCTGGCATCATGCATCATTGCGATCTCCCCTTCTCAAGCGGAGCAGGAACGCAGGGGCCCACAGCAGGGGGCCTGCAGGGTTCTTCCAGGTCGCCCCAGTCTTTCCACTGTCTTGCCCACACTTAATATGACTGCCATTTTTTAACACAACCTACCTTTATTGAGTATATTTCTAAAGCATTTCAAGTGTGTATTTTAGAAGGAACTTTTTTTGAAGCTTTTGTATTCATTTCATTAGCTACGTAGTATTTATATAATTCTAGTATTGTATAAATTGGTGCCACAGCAGTATTCAGATGGAATGTCCACTGCAGCTGTGACAGACAGATTTGGGGCAGGCCTCACCTGCAGGTCAGTCGTGGGGAGCACAAGAACATGGACCCCCATGCCCACTGGCTGTGAGTGCCCCATAGTCCCAGCCCCGCTTGTGTTGTTTACTGAGGGACTGGGGGTCGCTGACATGGAGAGGCAGTCACCCACAGGTGGGTTGAGAGCTTTGACTTTCCAGGGGCCCTGAGGAGGAGAAGGAGAGAAGGGTGGGCCGTGTGACAGGGGCTCCAGTGCCCTGGCCCTTCCAGGGAATGGCACAGCAGCTGGTGCAGTGCCCGTCACCAGGAAGGAGGGTAGAGCATGTTCCCTTTGCATGTGAGGTGTGGTCGGGAAATGAGTGGGATATCCAGAGTCACAGCGATGTCTCTGTTAGGCTCATCTTCCCGCTGTCCTGGGAGCTCCATGGGACGGTGTGGGGGTCCCTGGCCAGGCTGAGAGTGAACCCTGGAGACCAGGGTGGGTGCTCAGCCAGGCCCTCGCCACTCTGAGCTCCGTGTGTGTGGACAGGCTGGCTCTGCGTACTGTGCTGGGCAGGGAGCACCTGGTCATTTAGAGGCCTCAGTGCATCTTTAAAACTCTTCCCAGGGCCACCACGGTACGCTACAAAGGGAGAAACCTGCGGATCAAAGCCCCCATGTGCCGAGCCCTGAAGAAGCTCTGTGACCCAGATGGTAAGTACCAGTGGGCTGGGTGGGCTCCGGGGGGCACTCTGTTCTGGGCTCCATTTAGCGATGGATAGGCTGAGCTGGAAATGTCTCTGCTGCAGTGGCTCTGTGTCCAAGCCTGCTGAGTCCCCTGGGCAGCTCCTGGGTTCAGAACTGCTTGTCACAGCAATGTGTCCGCTCTGTAAATCAAGTTGAGCTTAGAAGACACAGCAGTGTTCAGACAGAGTGTCAGCTGGTGTCAGGAGCGAGTCTCTCATGGCCTTTCGTGGCTTGGCGTGTGGCCCTGGCTTTGCAGATGCAGGAGCAGCCACGTTGGCGTCCCCCTTTTAGAGCGGGAGCCTCACCGGGCTTCTCCGCCAGCCTTGCTTTCACTCACAAGGCCGTGTGCCCACAGCTCCTCTTGGGTTCTGTTAGTTGTCTGGGCCGTTGCTTTGTGTTCTGCATCACAGTCCATCTGTGCTAGGCTCTCACGGCTCTTTCCTGTCATAGGCTTGAGTGACGAAGAGGACCAGAAACCAGTGCGCCTGCCCCTGAAAGTCCCAGTAGAGCTGCAGCCGCGGAACAACCATGCCTGGGCCCGAGTGCAGAGGCTGGCCCAGAACCCGAGGCTCAGGTAACCTGGCCCTCAGCATGTGCGGGGCAGCCAGCCGCAAAGGACAAGCAGCGGATTCACCCCAGTGCTCTGACATCACCTGAGCATGGCGGTGGGGTGACGCACTGCCATCAGGGTCCTAAGACTTTGGGGGCCCTGGAAGCACGGAGTGATGGTTCCCCATCTGCGCCAGGATCTCGCAGGCTGAGGGCGGGATGTGAAAGAACGTCGTGGTTAGCAGGTTGATGGCTACAGAATCTGTCACCCTAAGCCCTTTTCCATTCCTCTCTTACTGTCTCCCTGAGAGTTTGTGTCTGATTTATGGGCACGGCACCACTGTGGATGTGGATCATTTTCCATTTACACATTTTTTTTGACTGAGGTAAAATTCACATTACATAGAATTAATCACTAGCCATTTTAAGGTGTCTGATACAGGGGCATTGGGTACCTTCACAGTGTTGTGCAACCATTGCCTCTGTCTAGTTCCAGAACATTTTCATCACCCCAAAAGGAAACCCCATACCCACTAAACAGTTGCCCCCCACCCCCTCTGCTGAGCAACCACCAATCACCTTTCTGTCTGTGGATTTGCCGGTTCTGGACATTTCACGTAAACAGGATCCAACACTATGTGGTCCTTTCTGTCTGGCTTCTCTCGGTGAGCGGGATGTTTTCGAGATTCATCCATGTAGCACAGTGTCAGGACTTCATTCTTTCCGTATGTATTTTTATTTTCTTAGGATTAATTAAGGCTGGCCAGTCCCACCCTTCTGGAACCCAAAAGGAGGCAGTAGAAGGGATGGTGGGTTGTACCAAGGTCTGTGGCCTGGTTGAGACCTCGTACTGTAAGGGGTACATGGGCTCCCTCATTTTTCTTGCAGCTTCATGTGAGTGTCCACTTCTCTCTGTTTGAAGGGTTGTTTTTCAGGAAAGGAGTCAGTGACGCTCTTGGGACCTCACGGCTCCAGCCCCTTCCTGGTGCCTCTTCTGAGACCATCTTGCTGCCGGCAGCCTCCAGGGGCTCTTCAGAAGGTTCTCTCCCTGTGTGGCAACCTCCTTTTTCCTGTCTGTTGTTTCTCTATAGGATGATCGTGGAGCTCCATCGAAAGGTCTCCAGCCTCATCGAGTTCTTGAAGCAGAAGTGGGCACTCCATGAAGTGCGAATTGTATCTTTTTCCTACTAAAGCAACACCCCCAAGCTCTGCAGCACTGGCTGCCTAAGGATGGGGTCTCGCCTCTCAGTCCTGGGATAGCAGCGGGCCCCGGGGATGGCAGCTGTGCCAGGAGATGGTGTAGAACTGGGACTGAAGCCTGCAGCCTGTCGTCCTTGGTTTTGAGTAGGAGCCCCTTTCTGACCTACTTGTAGTGTTAGAACTCTGTCGCAGCAGCCCTCCATGCTGCACCCGGCCACTGTCTGGCCCATGTGGTATGGCCGAAGCATCCCTGCCAGCAGGTTGAGCAGAATGACTAAGGACTGCCCCATACTTCTTCCTGTCCTTGCCTGGCTCCCAATCCCCAGCTAGAAGGTATATGTCAGGTGTGAAGTTCCTGAAGAAGGAGTGCCCGGCTCATAATTTCCCCAAGGCTCAGTGGTGCCAGGGGGCTCATGCTGCTACGGGTGGTTCCTTGACAGTGTGTTCAGAGGAAGACACTTGAGGAGCGGCAGCTACAGGACTCGTTCACAGAGCCGTTGCAGGAGAAGGTGGCGCTGCACCTCTTCCCAGGAGAGAACTGCACGCTGACGCCGCTGCCTGGAGTGGCCCGCGTGGTGCACTCCAAGGCCTTCTGCACGGTGCACTGGCAGGAGGGCGGCCGGTGCAAGCAGAGTGCCAAGGATGCCCACACGCTGCCTCCAGCCCAGATCCTGGGCATCCAGAGCGGGCAGGGCACAGCCAGAGGCCAGGTCAAGTGTCCACGGGGTGGCGCTGAGGGCAGGGTCGGGGGACGGCCCCCTCCCTCCACCGATGCTTCGCAGAGCTCTGGAGAGAGTTCTCCTGAAAGTGCCCCTGGGGAGGGTGCTGTTCCGAGCCTCAGCAGCCCAGAGGCTCCTGACAGGCTTCCCTCTGGGGCCCAGGACACTGGGGGACGGCTTGAGAAGACCCCTGTGGTCACTCCTGCAGAGGGAGGGGACGGCCCTGCCCAAGAGCCCGGGGCTGTGACATGTGCCTGCAGCCAGCTCCCAGAGCTGGAGGATGAGCTATCCCTCCTGGACCCCTTCCCCCGCTACATGAAGTCCTGTCAGGACCTCATCATCCCCGAGCAGTGCCGCTGCGCGGACTCACGGCCCTCGGGACGCGCCTCCCCAGAGACTCGTGTCCCCAGCAGTGCGGATACGGGCGACCTAGCCCGGGCCAGGGCACCGTCCCCCATCCGCGCCCCGCCTGGCCCAGAGCCTCAGCCCAGCCCCGGGCTCCAGCCGGATGTTTGCACTAAAGACTCGGCAGATGCACCTGTAGAGGAGCCCCAGGAGCAGGTGAGCTCCTCAGACCCTCCGCCACCTCAGGGACAGCCTGCTGCCAGGCCTCTGAAGGATGTCCCTGCCAGCCGGCTGGCCCAGCAGCTCCGTGAGGAGGGCTGGAACCTACAGACCTCCGAAAGCCTCACGCTGGCCGAAGTCTACCTCATGATGGGCAAGCCGAACAAGCTGCAGTTGGAATATGACTGGCTGGCTGTGCTGGGCCCAGAGGGCCAGGCCCCTGGCGGGCAGGCCCAGGGCCCCCGCACCGGCTCCCCACCCACCACCCTCCACAAGCAGCGCCTCCTCAGCTGCCTCCTGAAGCTCATCTCTACCGAAGTCAACCCCAGGCTGGTAAGTGTGGGTCGGGGCCTGACCCTCCAGGCACCTGAGGCACCCAGGCCCGGCCAGAGAGCTCTCAGCTGGGCAGTGAGTGTCCAGAGGGGAGGCCTGGCCCTGTGGCAGGTGGCCAGGCTCCTTGGGGAAGGGAAGAGGCAGGATCCAGATGAGCAGGGAGGCAGAGGTTCTTCACAGGCCGCTTTTCCTTCCCTTGAGCTGGGCTCCACGGATTACCTGATCAGGGCCTCAGCTCGCTGCCTGGCAGGACTCTGTCCTATGGGGCCCACACGGGCTCCAAAGACAACAGCTGATAGGCCATACCTATTGGCCTTGCGGGGCTCCCGTGATTCTGCTGAGCCCTGAGCATGCAGGCCAAGGGGACGGTGCACAGAGCCGAGGTAGCAGACACAGCCAGGAGCCAAGCTGGGATGGGGCTTTATCTAAGTGTCAGGAGCGTTGCAGGTTTCAGTAGAAAGAATGACAAGGTCAAGTTTGCAATTTAAAGGCTGTCCTGGGAGGACGGTGGTGGCACAGCCTCGATGGAGGGAGTGGAGGTGGGAGGGGACAGAGGGCATGATAGGGCTGTGGGCTGTGCCTGGGAGACTAGGAGCAGCTGTCCAGGAGGTGGCTAGTTGAAATGGTCTGGAGCTCCTCAGGAGGCTCCATGGAGTGTGGGTGGTCCCTGAGCCCAGGGAGTGGCTGCAATGGCCCAGAGAGAGGAAGGCCACACAAGGTGTGCCTGGGCCGTGGCCCATGACCCGCGCGGGGAAGCTGGTCAGCAGAGCCCGTAGATGGGGCAGACAGTGCTGCCACCGAGAAAGTCTAATAGGCTCTTCTGGGCCCAGGAGAGCAAAGTCCTCAGGCCGCTGGATCCTGAAATAGCAGGGCACGCAGTGTTTCCAAGTGTGCGAGTTCACAGGTTCCTGGAGGAACAGCTGAGGGAGCTGAACACGGGGGCCGCAGGGGAGTGGGGCTCGGGGCCAGGACAGGCTGCAGGCTCACTGGGGGCCCATCAGTGCAGATCCATGTTCAGAACAGTGCCAGGTGCGCCCACGTCACTGCTGGGAGACACGCACCATGAGTCCCGCTTTCCCTGGGCAGACTGCGCTGTCTGTGAATTTGTTCTCCTGCCTCAGTTCTCCACATGCCTCTCCCATGGGCTCCTCTCTTGCGGTCCCAGCGCACCCCTATGCGGGCTTGCCATGAGGCGCTCTGGAGAGCACGTGGTGAGGTGAACAAATGCCGCGTAGGAGAGATGCTCTCGCAGGGACAGGTGGGAATTGGCTGAAGGCTGCAGAGGCCGGTAAGGCGAGGCCTGGGGGTGAACGGTGGCCTTTGGGTTTAGCGGTGTGGAGGTGACCTGCAGGCAGGCCTAGGCAATATTGGGGTGACCAGACAGAGATGATGAGTTTGAAAAGCTTTTTCAAGTTTGGCTTTTGGGGGGGTCAGGAGAGGAGAGACATGAGCATGTCGAGAACCCTGGGGAAGAAGGCCAGGCTAGGCTGGCTCCTGAGAAGGCTGGAGGCAGCGCGAAACACCGGGATCTGGAACGCGGCCGAGGTCCTGGCCTGGGCCTCAGCTGGAAGAGGGGAATGGAGCAGGTCGGAAATGTTACTGTGGAGAATGAAGAGCAGGGTGCTCAGAGCTGTGGTTCCTGAAGTGGGGTCCCTGGCCAGCAGCCTCAGCGTCACCTGGGAACTTGTTAGAGATGCAGGTTCTTGGGGAGCAGCAGGCGTGTTTTGACATGCTCCCCCAGCCAGGTGATTCTGGAGCTGCTTAGGTGTGACAACCACTGGCGGGAAGCTGAGAATGGGGACCTTGAATTGGAGACGGCCGGCCGGGTCCTGTGTGTTCCCTCCTGCTGCAGGGCGTAGAGAGCTGACAAGCAAGTACAGCAGGCAGCCCGAGCCCCAGGGGAGTCGGGACCCTGGCACGAGGCTGGCTGGGCACTCAGTTGAGTGGTTGGATAGCGAGATTAAATAAGCTAAGGAGGAAGGACACAGAGGTGGGACCCATGGAAAGGAGAAGGTGGGTCAGGCCTGGGGGCTCTGGGGCCGGGGAGGGACAGGAAGACCCTCGGGGAGTGGGCTCCATGATTCCACGAAAAGGTTGCCCCAGGCCTTGGGAGTCGTGGCTGGGGGAGAAGAAGGAGGAGGATGTGTGGTGAAGTCCGCAGGGTGACAACAGAGATGGGGTGGAAGGGGGTGTCTCTGTGATAGGGCCCCCAGGACTCGGCAGCAGCCTGGCTGGTTGAGGCAGTGGCCTCAGGCGGGGGCCTACGAAACCCCTGAGGTTGGGGTTTTGACTCAGCAGAGGGTTCTTCAGCTGTGATTGTGCTTAATTCTAGAAATTAAATCTGTATTTCCTTCCTCTGACTCACAATTGGAGGCAGCCATCGCGGTCGCCTTAGGCCAGCTTTTTTTAAAAACGGGAGTTACTGGGGCCGGCCCGGTGGTGCAGCGGTTAAGTTTGCACGTTCCACTTCTCTGCGGTGTAGGGTTTGCCAGTTTGGATCCCGGGTGTGGACATGGCACTGCTTGGCAAAAGCCATGCTGTGGTAGGCGTCCCACGTATAAAAAGTAGAGGAAGATGGGCAGGATGTTAGCTCAGGGCCAGTCTTCCTCGGCAAAAAGAGGAGGATTGGCAGGTTAGCTCAGGGCTAATCTTCCTCAAAAAAAACAAAAAATGGGAGTTACTGTCACTTGTCCTTCAGCGTCCCCTTCTGGCAGCTTGAGCACTTCCCAAGCAGGCAGAAACCCCGCTGCCTTCACACGTCCCTCCTGTCACTCCTGTCCGTGCCAGCTGCGGGCGGTGGAGACAAAGGTTTCAGGAGGGGAGCAGTTGTTTCCCTGGGTACCTACCTGACTGTGGGTTTAAAACTGGCACGCTGCCAGTGATGTGGGTGCTGCTGACCTTTGCTGTCCTGGAAATGTGATCTCTGAGCCCTTTGCTGTCCCTCTGAACTCCAGGGAATTCCTGTACCTTCTGTTCTGGGGCTCTCACTCTAGAACCATTGTTCACGTGCTGTTTGGCCGTTGTTTCGGCCCATTTCTGTCCCAGGCTCCAGAAGCGAGCGCCGGCTCCATGGCTTCAGTGCGGCCCACCCAGGAGGAGCAGTCGACGACCCCCCCAGGCAAGGTGGTGACCATCAGCTCCCGGAGCCCCCGCTGCCCTCGAAACCAGTCTGCCCTTCGCAACGGCAAGACCTTCTCCCCCAACTCGGCAGCTTGCTCCTCAGGTGGGGCTCAGGGGCGGCCGTGCTGGGCGCCTCGCTGGGCAGTTGGGGCTGTGTGAGAGCAGAGGGCACAGGGGTACCTGAGGCCTGGCCCCGCTCCATCAACCACAGTCCAATGCACAGGGTGAAGGTACAGAAATCACCACCTCCTCACGTGGAGGGTGAGCACAGGCCCTGCCACAAAGGCTTTGGGGTCCTGGGACGCAGGAGTCGCCAGGAGGGGGGAACACTGCCCGTTGGGTCACATTGGAGGATCTTTCTTTGTGAGGTTAGCAGAATCCTCCATAACACACTGAGTCAGGGACTTAAAGCCTGAGAAAGGCTGGTGCTTTCTGAACCATATAGAGACTGTTTTTTCTTTACACCTAAAATACTGGAATGAAAAAGGCTTCAGTTAAGGGATTCCCCAGATGTTTAATGTAGGCGTTGGAAAGAAAAATGGGCCCACCTTCCAGCCCACCATGTTCCTTTTCCCCAGTTGTATCCAGGGAGTAAATTCAGGGCCCTCCACTGGGTCACTTGGTACGTCAAACCCCAGGGTAAACATGACCCTGAAGTATCAACTTTACTTGTGTAGTATTTTAACATAACATCGTCACGACTAGAATCATGAATTCTGCATAAATTTTAAAGGTGGAATAAGAAACGCGCATGCATTCTGGGGCCCTGCCCCGTATGCCCCTGGTGTGAGTCCACCCTGGATGCATCCGAGCCTGGCTCTTTCCTGCACCCAGCAAGGTCCTACAGCTCTTCCTGGGACTGACCTGATGAGAGGGGGGCGGCAGGGCCTGATGACTGGTGCGTCCTTGTGTCACGTGCCCTGAAGGCCTCCACCCCAGGCTCAGAGGGCGCTGAAATGGCCCGCATAGGCGGGTGTCCTCGCCGCAGAACTGCGGCCATCCTGGGTGTCTTGAGTGTCCCACGCTGGCCAGGGTGTCTGCAGTGATGACTGGGGTGTCATTCAAGAGGCATCCCGTCTCTGCTGTCCTCTGAGCTAGACGCTGCCCTAAAACCTGCAGTCACGTTTTGGCTGAACAGACCAGTGTCCTGGTGTGCAGACGATTCAGAGAATGTCACTAGCCATGTTTTCTCTAACTTTCCGCGTTGTAAGTAGCCTGCCTGTTAAATGCTTGCAGATCCGTTTCCTGAGAGTACTTGGTGTGGCCGTTGAGAAAGCTGAGGCTGCTGTGCTGTCAGGCTCCCACCTCCTGCAGATCCTATCTTTGGTTTTGCTCCCCACCTTTATGCTGTCTCCTTGCTGTGGCTCCTGAAGAGCGCAGCAGCAAACTGAATCATTGTCCTTACCCGTAAAGGCACATCCGTTACTCATTTCCCAGTGGCTAGCTGGTAGATTGTATAGTCTTTTCCTGCCTTCCACTCTGTTTTTAAAACTCTGTTTTACTCTGTATACTTTGATAGCCATCCTCTTTCTGAGTCGAGGATGCTTCTAGTCCATTGCACCTGCAATGCTGGGATCCAAACTAGTGCTTAGAAGACCTGGTCTCTACACTCCTTGTCAGTTTAATCTCACAGATTTGCAAATAGGGAGAAGGGACCTTTTCCTACCATGAACTGAGGGTGCTTTGCAGCAGCACCTACAATAATGAAAACAGCTAGCAGAATCCCAAAATCGCAGTTCCTGAATAAATTTTTTCTGTCCCTCTATGTCTGAGTCTGTTGTTTGTACAACTAGAGATTTGGGCCAGGGATCAGCAAGCTACTGTCCATAGCCTGCTTGTAAATAAAGTTTTATTGGCACGTAGCTGTGCTCATTGGTTCATGTGTTTCTGGCTGCTTTTGTGCTACAGCTGCAGAGCTGAGTTCAGCAGATTGTAAGGCCCATAAAGCGGACATTTATTCTGTGGCCCTCTATAGACAAAGTTTGCTGACCTCTGATGATGTCTGGAAGGTTCTTCTAGCTCTTTGAAGTCTTTGAAGGTGTATGTGCCCTTCCCGCTGAGGATCAAAGTGGTAAAGTGCCTTTATACGATGAGGAAGAGCTATGATCTGGTCATAGTAGAAACTAGATTTCAGGGAGAAAGATAGAAAAGCAGATTTTTATGGGACTAAGATATAGGAAATTCCTTTAAAGGAAACTTAATAGGCTGTCCAGAATTCCTTTCTGATTTTCCTCCAGGCAGAACTCCATTCTTACAGGAGGTGTTGCTGGGTGAGTGTAGTTGAGTTCACTCTCCCTTCTCCTTGTCTAGGTTTGAGAAACCCTCCAAGACCCCTCTTGGTGGCCGGTCCCTCCAGTACAGGAAGCAGTGACTCAGATGGCGGCCTTTTTGCTGTCCCAACAACTCTGCCACCCAACAGCCGACACGGGAAGCTCTTCTCTCCCAGTAAAGAAACAGAATTGACTTTCCGTCAGCATCTGAACTCCATCAGCGTAAGTGCGGGGACCACACTGCCCCTGCTAGCCGGGAGCAACCCTGTGTTTGTGAGAAAACACTCTCAGGGGTCGGGCGCTGTTTTCCTACAGATGCAGTCGGATTTCTTCTTGCCAAAGCCCAGAAAGTTGAGGAACCGGCACCTGCGGAAACCGTTGGTGGTCCAGGTCAGGAGCCCCATTCAAGTCTGCATGTGCTTGGCCTCGAGGGCGGGCCTCGCCCAGCTCTCCTACTGTCCCAGCTGGTTGTGTCTCATGTCTCAGGTTTTCATATGAAATGGGGAACCCCTGCCCCTTCCTTCCTTCTTATGAATAGGATAAATAAGGCAATAATAGCGGCCCTAACAGTACCTAAAAACAAAGATAATCTTTGTACAACATGAAAACTGCTTGCAAAAAAGACAAAGTTCTGGGGATTCAAGTCCCAGCAATGTCCCAGATTGGGATATATTTGAGGACTCTTAGAACATCTATTTATAAATATGTAGTCAGTGAAGCAGTTGGCGAGGTCTGTGGATTGGCCAGAGGCCAGACCTTTCCTGAGCCCATAATGAACGCAGAGAGGACCCGCAGATGCCTTCTGCAGACCAGAGGGGAGATCCAGGGAGCGAGAGGCACACGGGAAAGGGGGCATTTTTATTTGGCATAGAAAAGATAAGAGGGGTGAAGCTGGAATTCTGAAATGACTGTGGGCTTAGGAATATATGAATGTGTATTGTTTTTCGATTAATGCATAAATCTCCTTTTGTTAGAGTCTTAGAAATCTCTTCCTCTCTTGAGATTAATTTATTTAGACATGAGGGCTTGCAGACAGGTCTTAGGAAGGAAGATGTATCCTAAATCCCAAGTGTTTGTTGTGCAGACTAACTTAGTGTTAAAGTGTTTAATCTCAGTACCGGGGGAAGGGCGTTAATCCTCCGCCTTAGAAGTGGGAAACGCTCCCTGACTCAGTGGGAGCTCCGTGGCTTTTTGGTCCAGGGTCGCAAACCAGGTCACCCACGTGGCCTGCCAGTTTTGTTTTGTTTTGTTTTTTACCAGCTTTTTTGCGATGTAATTCCCATACCATGAGGCTCACCCATTTGAAGTGTACACGTCAGTGGTTTTTAGCGTAGTCACAGGCTTGTGCAGCCAACACCACCGTCTAATCCCAGAACATTTTCCTCGCTCCCAAAACCCATCACCTGCCTTACCCCCTCCCCCAGCCTCTGGCCCCCGTTCATCCACTGTCTGTCTCTGTGGATTTGCCTGTTCTGGGAATTTCACACAAATGGAATCCTACAATACGTGGTCTTTTAAATTTACTGTTTCCATAAAAAGTTTCATTGGCACATGGCCATGGTGATTATTTCCCTGCTGTCCACGGCTGCTTTCACACCACGGGGTGGAGTTGAGTGGCTGCGACAGAGACCGATGGCCCCAAAGCCTAAACTCTTTCCCACCTGGCCCTGTCAGAAAGTGTGTGCTTGGAGCAGAGCTGGCACAGAAAGTCCGCAGCTCCTCGCCTTGTTAACGGCTCACCTGCTTACCTGATGGCCCTCCTCTCGAGTTTGTGACCCCAGAAGTACCTCCTCTGTGCTCTGTGCTGGCACCTTGGGACACCTCTGAGGGGCACGAAGATGTCCTTCCTGCCTTAGCAGAGAACACGGCAGTGCACCCAGAGCCAGAAATGCATCGTGACACTTTTGGGTTGACAGATACTTTCTGTGAATGTTTCATCTCAACAACGGACATTTTCAGCAATTAATGCGATTGATGTACTGTGCTGTAGTCGTCACACTGGACCTCACCTACTCAGACACAGGAGCCCTGGGCAGATAAACACGGAGGCCTGCGCACTGGGACCATGGGATGGCATGGGATGGCATGGGATGGGGCGCCTCGTGCCTTTAGCCTGTCTGTGTTACAAGCAGCAGCTTTATTTTCTTTACCCCAAATGTGAGAAGGCCCGGAGTAAGGGGGTATCTCTCCTAACAGTCACATCCAGTGGTTATAAACAGATTCCTCTGACTAATTGCATTCCAGCCACATTTGGAAGAATGTTCTGGACTAATGGTGGATCATTCTGACATTCCTCCAGTCTTCCCTGGGGAAGGTGTGATCCTCTCGGTCTTCTCAGAGAGGACCCAGTGTTCAGGGCCGTGGGGGCCACAAGACATGGCTGCCTCAGATTGTCCCCAGTGCCCTTGTTTCATCAGCTCTAGAACCAGAACCCCCATCTGGTCACACTCAGCTCCCCTTATCTGAAATATTCCTTTACAACCTAGCACTTGTTTCCTGAGTGATTTTTGGTGTTGGAGTCTTTTCATCACCTGATTCTTGCCAATTTTCCCTCCACAGAGAACACTGCTTCCTAGACCGTCTGAAAACCAGTCCCATAATGTCTGCTCCTTCTCCATCCTGTCGAATTCCTCCGTAACTGGTAAGCACTGGAGGCTTCTCGGAGTAGCCTTTCTCTCCTACCTGCATTTGGCCTCGTCTTTGAGAATGACAGGTGTTGGAGTCCACAGCTCTCTGAGTGACATTTCAAGCATTCCTTTGTCCATTCTGTCAACAAACACTGTGTGCCCCTGTGCTGGGCCCCGGCCGCGGGGCGAGTGGGCGTGGGCCTCTGACAGGTGGTGTGCAGGCAGCTTCCTGCAGAGGTGGGCTCAGGCGGCTCTGCATGGATGCTTTGCTGCCTTCAACTTAGGGAAGCATCTATCTGTGATGTGTGGTCAGGCGTTTTACAGAATAGACATGATCTTGGGACATCCAGCTCATGCTTTCGGAAGTCTATAAGTTCAGGAGGGCTGTGGCTCTTTGCAGTGAATTTGCTTATATGGTGAGAGTTGTTGAGTGAAAGACATGCTCCATCACCTATCTTTCAAATCAGTCTTGATTTTCACATTTCAGATTTACTTACTGAAAGATCCATACAGCTGTCGATTGTTTTTTCTCATACCTATTTTTCTATTTATTTTTTTTGTGAGGAAGATTGTCACTGAGCTAACATCTGTGCCAGTCTTCCTCTATTTTATGTGAGATGCTGCCACAGCGTGGCTTGATGAATGATGCTAGGTCTGTGCCTGGGATCTGAATCTGCAAACCCTGGGGCTGCTGAAACGGAGTGCCCGAGCTTAACCACTGCGCCCCTGGCCAGCCCTCATGCTTACTTTTCAGCTGTAGAAAGCCTAGTAGGAAAAAGCCACATTGCAGAGACAGAATCTTGGTCCAAGATATTTTTTTTTTTTTTTTTTTTTGAGGAAGATTAACCCTGAGCTAACTGCTGCCAATCCTCCTCTTTTTGCCGAGGAGGACTGGTCCTGAGCTAACATCCATACCCATCTTCCTCTACTCTATATGTGGGACGCCTGCCACAGAATGGGTTTTGCCAAGCAGTGCCTGACTGTACCTGCGATCTGAACTGGTGAACCCTGGGCCGCTGAGAAGCGGACCATGCGAACTTAACCGCTGCGCCACTGGGCTGGCCCTTTGGTCCAAGATTCTTGCTCTGACCGCCGAGACGAGCCTGTAGCTCAGCTCAAGTGCTTGTCACCCTTAAAGGGCCATTCCCACAGGATGACAGTGGTGAACGCAGCCTTTCAGCAGCCCCCAGGCAGCGCAGTGGTGTTGCAGTCACGGGTATCAGAGCTTTATCCCCTTCCTGGGCCTGTTTGACCTCTGATTTCCCCAAGTTAGCAAGTGTCTGGGATGTTTAGTGGTGTCTGACTTGCCTCAGCTTCTGTGATCCCGACTGCGGCTGTGAAGGGATCCTGCAGCCCCTTTGTTTGCTGGGAGGGCATGGGCGAATGGGGTCGATGCATCTGCTTCTGCTCTTTTCCTCCCAGGGAGAGGCTCGTTCCGGCCCATCCAGTCCTCCCTGACCAAAGCAGCTCTGTCTCGGCCAATCGTGCCCAAGGTCCTTCCACCCCAGACTACAGGCCACCTGGCCAGTAAGTTTCTGTGACCGGCGTGGTGGCAGTTCCTAAGGCTGTGCCCATGAGCCCTCTGGGGCAGGTTTCGGGACCCCAGCAGAGCTCAGGTTTGGAATGTTGTTTCCTTTGCCAGGCGCTATCGACTTAGCAGCTCAGAGTGCCGGCATCATCCCTGGGAGCCCCCTGCCTGTCCTGGACGCCGAGGGTCTGCCTGGCATCTCTCCACTGTCTGCAGATGAGGTCACAGCTGCTGCCTCGGGGCAGGACTCCACTGGAAACCACCCCAACGGAGACCCCCTCCCCGCCGTGCGGGTGAGTGTGTTTAGAAGGGCTTCCCCGAGTCCCCATCAGCTTCTGGGACAGATCACTCACCCTCCAGAGGGCTGGGAGCCAAGGCCAGGGGGCTGAGGTCTTGCTTGACTCCAGTTCTGCCTCAGGAAGGGAAGGTCCTAAGGGGCCCAAGGAGAGTCACTGAACCAGGGGGCTGTGGTATTAGCGAGTGCCATGTGGTCCAGAGGGAAGACCACAGAAGGAGGCAGAGCGGGGACAGGTTTGCTGTGTGACAGTGGAGAATCCCAAATCCTGAACTAAGTCAGGTGCGGAGATCTGTCTTTTGGCAGATGGAGCTTTGTCTGAGAAGGGCTTTAACCGCGTCAGCCGACTGCACACCGGTGGCTCCCTGGCCGTGCTCGTCTCCACTCTCCCGCACTCCGGTGTCTTTCTCTGGCTCCAGGCTCAGTGCTGCCTGAGGATGGCACAGTAGGCCTCTTGCCGGCACTTGCGCTGGCTCTCAATTGACAAGGAGTCTGAAGTGCGGGGCCCAGTGGCCCACACTCTGAAAGCAGTGAAGTCTCTTGTGCTCACAGGGAGAGTTTCCAGCCTAGACCGCGATGGTCTCCTGGGCCT
This sequence comes from Equus quagga, assembly GCF_021613505.1. Taxonomy (NCBI): domain Eukaryota; kingdom Metazoa; phylum Chordata; class Mammalia; order Perissodactyla; family Equidae; genus Equus; species Equus quagga. Next base: position 1,521,858 of record NC_060273.1, read on the forward strand.
CTGGCTGGTGGGAGGCCAGTGGGGCAGAGCAACTCTTCTCTTGGGAGTTTAGTGGCTGGCGAGCGCTTGGGCAGAGTTCTGGCGCGTGGTGTATAGGGACTCACCGGCATTCCTGGTGTTCTTATAGGGCACGAGCGACCCATTCATCAGTGTCGCCTCAAGGCCTGAGCAGGAGCCGGTGACGGACGGTTTCCAGGTATGGTTCTGTTGGCTGCTGAGCAAGTAGCTGCCCCAGGACCCTCTCCAATGCCAGTTAGCACCCTCACAGTCCTGCTGGCCAGCCTCATACGTGGCAGGAACACATGGACAGCTTTGATGCCCAGCAACTCTGTCCTTCTACCCACCTTGCCTAGATGGAGGAGCATTCGTCTCCCATCTCACGCCTTCCTCCCCTGTCTGCAAGGCTAGCTGATTCAGACGCAGTTCTGGAAGGACTAAGTTTTCTGGGCCAAGGGGGTGGAGGTCGTCAGCTGGTAGAGCTCCCTGGCACTCACCCTCCGCCCGGGTGTTACCATGTGTCCTGCCGGCAGTGGAAGCAGATCTAGGCCACCCTGGCCTGGCCTTCCAACTCTCCCATCCCTGGAGCACTTTCAGAAGTAAATTCCCTGAGTGTGTTTCTTACTGAGATGGATGAGGTGCCTGCTGGGGCCATCACCTCTCTGTTGACTTGCCATCGCTTGGTCACTGCCTCCTCGGGCTGAGGCTGATTTTTCATTGCTTTGTACCGATTGATTGATCTGTTGTCTCTCAACAATACCTGTCTCCCAGCAGGGTTCGCCTGTTCTCTCCTTATCTGAGCTGTCCAAGCCTCCTCTCCACAACGGGCTCTCCACACCTCTGCCCTCGTCGGAGGGCTCCAGCACCCGGCTCTCTCCGCCCAACGTCTCTGCTCTGCTGGACATTTCCCTGCCTGGCCCCCCCGAGGACGTGCTCTCACAGGGGGAGCCTGCCACGCAGATCAGTGACTCCATCATCGAGATTGCCATCAGCTCTGGCCAGTATGGTAAGGAAGAGGATGCCCCTGCACACCCGTCCTGGAGTCAGTTCCCCATCAGGAGGGGCGATCCAGACTTCCTCTTGGGGGCCTGAATATTTGCCAGCCTTGCTGGGAGTGTTCCGTTCAGCTCTCATTGTTGCATATGGAGTGTCTGCCACCTACGTGGTGCTGCCCGGCCTCGGCAGGGGCAGCGCAGGTGGATGAGGTCAGACAGGACCTGTGGCTGTTCATGGTGCTGGGGCTGCTCCTGGCCCCGAGAGACAGACAGAGCACGGGCCCGCAGGACCTATCCAGCCCAGGGATCAAATGGGGCATTTTCCTTGTTGGTTCTGGATCTGGGTGGATGCCACAGGTTTTGCGGGTTCTTGGAGAGGGTTGGGCTGGTACCTATGGGGTATTGGCTCCACCAGCTCTTGGGACAGTGTGGTGGAAGCAGTGGCACAGTTGGTGCTCACTAGTGTGATTCAGGCCATGGATTCAGACAGAGCTGAGTTCACAGCCTGACAGACATGGCCGTGGGCAGGTCACTGACTTGTTTGAGCCTTACTTTCCTGAGCAGTGGCCTGGCACTAGCGTGCACCTCCCAGGGCTGTTGTCTGCTGTGTGAGGGGTTTAGGTGAGGCGCTCAGCACCAGGCCTGGCTCCGTCAGTGATGGCTGCTCCGTCAGTCATGGTTATTTGCCAAGATGTGCATGTCCTTGCTTGGGAAGTCCCCTCCGTAGACCAGCACTGTTCACCCTCTCTGGGGGCCCCAGCAGGGTCCAGGGTCTCCCAGGTTCAGTGCGCACAGCCATGCCAGCCCACTGCCCCAGCAGTGCCTTCTGGGTGGCAGGTTGGGGAAGTGGGTTGCCATTCGCCCCACATGGTGTCTCTGACACAGGGTTTTGGTTGACAGGTGAAGGAGTCCCTCTTTCTCCAGCAAAACTGAATGGCAGTGACAGTTCCAAGAGTCTTCCCTCCCCGTCCAGCAGCCCCCAGCCAGACTGGATTGCCTCCCCCACCCACGACCCCCAGTGGTGCCCCAGTGACCCCACGGACTCGTCGCTCAGCAGCTTGTTTGGTGCGTATCTGGAGGGCACCCGGCTCCTCGTCTCAGAGGAGCAGGGGACGAGCAGGGCTCCACAGCATCACCTTCGGTGGCTGGAGTCTGGATTCTCCGTGCTCCTCAGCAGAACTCCCACAAGAACTATTTGCTAGCTTTTTCAGGGTTTATTTTTTTCTGCATCACTAACATGGAAAAATGCCCAGATCTCTAGTGTGCAGCCCCCCCCGCGCCCACCTCCCCACACGGCCCCCCCCCCCCAGCCCCCCCCGCACCCACCTCCCCGCACGGCCCCCTGCATCCTCTCCAGTCTCCCCAGTATCCTGACCCAACCCCGCTAGGCCCTGCTGCTGGGGACAGGGTAGAAGGAATTGGCTCTCTGTGCTCTTAGCTCCGCTCTCCCTGTTCTCAGTAAAGTATTCTGCAGTGGATGTTCCCACTGTCCTATGGCATGTTGGAACAAATTGGAACATTCACAGGATGTGTTCATCCTTGTTGGGCACCAGGTGTTCATGTGGCAGGAAGGGGGTGTTAGGGAAAGACCCAGGGGTTGTTAGGCCTCCATTTTCTGTGTAGGAGGAGCTCCTGTGGCACATCTGGGATCCATGTGCTCTGCATTTTGAGAGAGTAGCTGGCACGTGGTCATTGGCACTGGCTGCCCCAGAGGCGGGTGTGCTGTACTCATGACGAGCCCAGTTAGCCTTGTGTGTTGGTGCCACACTCTACAGCCCAGAACGATGGGGGCTCTGGTCTGGGTGGTGTGGGGAAGCCAGCGCTTGATGGGTATTTCCTGTGAGAGACGTCACATAGAACAGTGCAGATGTCTGCACAGTCAAATATAAATCATGAAAAATTGGAAACCACCTTATATGGAGGTGGGGGTGGTGACCAGACAGCAGAGCACTGTGGAACCCCTGGAAGAATTAGGCACACTTACATGTGCCGCACAGGGCACTCTCCAAGGCTCACCACAGGAGAAAAGCCAGGTGGAGCATAGGGACTTCCATCCGCAGCACCATGCATGAGCGTGTGGTGGGTGCCCGGAAGGGGCCTGGCATGGCCACCCCAGCCCTCAGGATCCTCCCCTTGGACTGGTCCAGACCAAGCCGGTCTCAGAGCATTTTCCTCCTCCTCTTGGCAGCGAGCTTCATCTCCCCAGAGAAGAGCCGGAAGATGTTGCCAACTCCCGTCGGGACCAACAGTGGCACCTCCCTGCTGGGCCCCAGCCTGCTGGATGGAAACTCACGAGACTCATTTGTGTCCAGGTCCCTGGCCGATGTCGCAGAGGTAAGCACACAACCTTGCGCCTGGACTGGACTGCCAGCCCACTTCTGGAGGTTGCCAGATTTCTCTGGCAGACATGTTTGGTTATTAAGAAAGCTTGTCAAGACTTAAACATCAGGAGATAGCACATACAGATCCAGTCCTCTGACTTCTCCTGAGAAGGGAAGCTCTGGTGACACTGGGCCAGCATTTGTTCTCATGTGGCAGCAAATGACAGACTAAGTAACAGCTGAGCCCTAAAGGCATCAGAACCCAGGAAGCCCTGGTGTCAGGGTTGACCAAGGGCTCTGCAGGCAGCCGGAGCGTGCTTTGGATCTCATTCTGTGCTTTACCTGCGCATGGCCTCGGACAGGCACCACTGCTGTGCACTGCTTTGGCTTCCTGATCCACTGCGGCCATTTGTGGAGAAGGAAGTGGCGGTTGTTGGTGGTTGTGTCATGAGAGCTACCACCTGACAGTAGGGGACCTCGAGCAGTGTCTCCCTGTGTCTTCACTCGTTTCCGCCACCCAGCTGAGCTGGGGAAGTGGCTTCTGCAGAAAGGCACAGATGCCCGTGTGGGCTCCTCCTATGGTCGGGGTGATGATAGTAGGAGTCACATTATGGCAGACCCTTGATGTGGAGGCAAGGCTCAGTTCATGACCATCATCCATTGACCCGATGGCCCCTCTTTTCTTTGGCCAGGGTTTCGGCTCTTGTAGTCACCCAGGCCTCCATGCCACATGTGAGTGGTGGCTGTGGGCACGTGCGGCTTGAGGGATGAGTGCTTGTTGAGGGAGTGAAGCTGGGTACATTCAACTGTAACGCAAGCACAAAGTAACAGGTGCTTGTGCTATAAAACAGGAGAGATTAGACAGAGGAGAGAATTCTAAATCTAGAATGCCACTCGGCTGGGCTCAGTCCTTTGTTAAAGGCCTGGAGCAGCATTTCCCACGTCCTGGTTCCCGGGGAGGTTGAGTGTTCGTGGGTATCCCTCAAGGCTTTTATAATCAGGGGCTTGAGGGAGGTCTGGATCAAACAGAGCTCACACAGCTGTCTGTGTGACAGCCACGGGCTCCTCAGCTTCTCAGTATCGGAACGTGCATCTTGAGACCTGAGGAACTTACAGGAAAGCTTTGGAGAATTCTGAGCTGAGCCATGATGTGACTGGAAGCCTCACCCAAAGATAAACAGAGAGGATGAATAGTAATCCCCCTCCCCTCAGTGTGCCCATTTGGCCACAGAACCTTTATTCAGAGAACACCTTGTGGCTCTAATGTCCTGCAAGAAGCCAGTCTCCCCCTGCCGTGTTTGTGTGGACATCGACGCAGTCGGCTCCTGTAGAAATGGGCTCTGCACACACATCCTGAGACAACACACTGAGACCCCGCTATTCAGAGGGTGGCCCAGAGACCAGCTGCGGCAACACCTTGGAGTCGCTAGAAATGCAGACGTGGGCCCCCCCAGGCCCGGCGCAGCAGGGTCTGCATTTTTAACAAGATCTCTGGGTGGCGTGTTGCACATGCAGGTGAGGATCACAGAACAAAGATGGTTGCTGTCCATGAACTACTGTGTCCACAGCCAGTAACTGAGACACATTGACCTGCAGGACTAGCAAATTTTTAGCAAAAGAGTCTGACTGAGAACTCTCTACACTTAAACACATGAGTGTGTTTCTGAGGGAGGCCTCATTGTCTCCAAGTACAATCTGGAACGTGTACTGAAGTGATCTGATGGTGAGATTTGAACAGAAGTGGCAGGAATGAGGAGTGGGTGGGAGAAGTGGGACTAGATTGGCCACAGATTGATAATGATGAAGCTGGTGACAGATATGTGGGGGAAGACAGTCACTATTTGGTCAACTTTTTGAAAACAAATTTCAGTTTGTTTGAAATTTCTCATACTAAAAAGTTTAAGGTTCAGTTCATGCCATAACTCTACTCAGAATTTTCCAAAGGCTGCTCATTTGTTCATATATCATGGAATTCATTCACGAATATTTATTCAGGGTCTGCTAAATGCCAGGCACAGCTGTAGGCACTGAGTGAATGAAACAAAGGCCCCCTCCTCATGAGGCTTCCACTCCAGACATAGGCAGACAGTAAATCCTGAAGACTGTAAATTCCATGTGTTTGTCCACAGAATAAAGTCCTAGTATCTGCGGCCCTCCTGTGCACGCTCTAGTCTCTCTCTCCATATCTTCCACTCCTTGCCTTACTCACTGTCACATCCACCAGCTTTCTTGTTTCTTGAATAGTCGGAGCCTGTTCCCACCTCAGGGCCTTTGCTCTTGCTATTTCTTCTGACAGCAAGGTGCTTCCAACCCCCACGGCAAACTCTATCCCCCTTTTCTACTTCCATCTCCCTCAGGCACCGCCCCCCGTCTCTGCATTCCACTGTGTGCCATTTGCCTCTTTGTTTATTGACTCTGTCCCCATGAGCCTCATGTGGAGGGAACCACCACTCTGAGCCCAGCAACCAGCTATGCCAGGCTCACAGTAGGCGATCGTGCACACTTGTCAAAAGAGTGAGTGTTCAAAACGACAGAGGCGATTCTAAAATTCTCCCCAGGGTCCCGGGCTGCCGTTATAGGGCCAGTCAGTGGGAGATTCCAGTCTTCACTCCGGAGAGACACCAGGTTCATTTGCCTTCCACAGAGGTCCCAGCCGTGGTACCCAGTCACTTCCAGTCCAAATGGCGGGCCAGCTCCCTGACGTGGTCTTCCCTTGTGTCTTTTGTCCTGCAGGTCGTGGATTCCCAGCTGGTGTGTATGATGAATGAAAACAGCATTGATTACATATCTCGGTTCAACGATTTGGCCCAAGAACTGTCCATCGCCGAGCCCAGCCGCCGAGAGGTTCTGTTTGATGGTGGTGGAAGTGGCCCTCCCGTTGGCGACCTATCCCAGTGACTGCACCTGGTGGCGGGGCACCCTGGAGGCTGCAGAGGAGGGCCTGCAGGGCTGGTGGTCCTCACCCGCGGTAGGTGTAGCCCTCTTCAGACTAGAGAAAACATACGTCAAGGCCAGGACCCCCAAAAGACGGTCTGAACAGAGGCACCTCTGCACCCCAGAGTGCACCACAAGCAGGAAGCCGTGTCCCAAAGGGCAGAGGACAGTGGTGGCCCAGGAGATGAGGACAAGTTCTCTGGAAGGGCTAACGTCAGACATTGCTGTGGCGTTGGAGCAGTTCCCCGCCACTTGTGGGGTCTCGCGTTAGGGTCTGCGTAGCAACCACATCTCCCATGCTCTTGCCTCGCTTGTTGTGTTGGACATTCCAGTGGGTTTTCTTTCCGAGAGAAAGGAGTAGGTGTGTCTCACCAGAGTCGTTCCGTCCTGGGGAGTTGTGATCTCCTGGTCTGTGCTCCTGCCCTGCTGGGAGGCTCCAGCCACTGCTGCTTTCTTTCTGCCAAACCTATGGCATGCTTTGGTTGCTTTCTCTGCAGAGTGATGACAGGGGAGGGCAGCCAGGCATGGCCTGGCTCTGCCTGGTGGTGTCTGCACCCTGAGACAGCAGAGACTTCAGAGGACACTCTGATCACAGGCAGCAGAGGGGTCCCAGGACAGTGTACCCAGTGCCATCATCCCAGAAATACCGATCCTTGCCTAGTGCCTCCCTCATCTAGAGGTTTGTTCTGACTGACTGAACAGGAAGGGGAAAAGAATCACATCTTATGCCGGTTGTGTGGACTTTTAGAAAAAATCCTGTTAAGCATGTTGGAAAATGCTTTTCTTGTGTTTTAAGAACTAGGAGCCATCGAAGAGGAAGAGCAGAGTTTAGCTGGTTTCTTTCCTGCGTCCATCCGCAGGTTGCTTCTAGGTGTTAGTTCTCTCTACCAGGATGATGCCTAAGCACTTGTTTGACTACAGATAAGACTTCCTGTGAGTTTTGCAGTCCTGGTGTGTTGCTGATTGGCGTCTGAGCTCGGTGGCCTCTGTGGGGAAGGTTCCTCTGTTCAGTCCCCTCTTATGTCATCAGCATTGGTGCAGTGTACGCCCCAACGGGTCGACGTAATCTCTCGCGCCTGCTTTTGCCCATGATCCTGTTTCTCCTCTTCTTGTTCAGGGGATCCAGGCAGGGGTCACACATCTGGGTGCAGTCAGGGTGCACTAAAAGCACGTCTCTCTACCGTGCCCCCTGTGCCTCCTTGGATGACCAACTGTCACCACTGCAGATGCTCCGACGTCCAGTCTTTGCCCAGAACGGAGCTGATGAGGCTCCTTTGCCTTCTCAGTCTCGGGAGGCTCAGCACACAGTCACCGTCCAGCCACGTCCAGCCTGCCGCCTCACCCTCCACCCTGCGGCCAGGACCCATTTGGCTTCTGTAACTCACCTGACCTGACCACTGTTCTGTTGCTCACCTCTCGTCTTCCCCGATGGGCAGTGGAGCGGCAGCCCTCTCCACAGGCTTCTCTCTCTATCCACACTGAAGAGCTGAAAAGGGCCAGTGTGAAAAGGGGGAGAAAAGGTCTTTTTCGTGTATAAGCAGAGTGGACGCTCTTGATCCTGTCGTCTCACCAGCCAGTTGCAGCCACTCTAGGCTGTAGACAGGGTCATTCACTCCAAGCCGTAGGAGGAAACAGGACAGTCAGCTTCCCGGCACTAGTTTCCTTCCTTTGTCCCAAGTGCTTCTCATAGCTCTCGCCTGTTGCTTCCCTCTTTAAGATCCGGTTCCAGGCACAAACATCACTAACAAAGGCTTGTGTGGGTAGTTCCTCTGGGCTCTTAAGAAAAGTCCCAAAGCTCTGGAGATGTGAAAGAAAGGGACATTGTGCCACTTTATTAAGAGATGTAGACAGCATTGTTTGAACCAGAGTATTTTTAAACTAGCTTGTGTTTTGTGATCAGTGTATCAGCTTCCTGAAATTAGCACTTTATTGAGCTAAACAAGATCAGTAGATCTCTCTCTGGGCATCTCGCTTTCTTAGGTCTATAGTAGGCGAGGACACCAGGCCAAGTTTAGGCCACTACTTGCTTTCTCATATTCCTCCCGTCTGGGACCAGAGATGCCAAGTAACATGAGAACATTGATGCTGGGAGCAATGCCCAATGGCAGTGTGCACTGTGCCAGAGACAGTAGGGGTCCTGAGCTGCTTGTCCATCAGGAGACACCCCACGGCAGTCTAGCAGGTAGGTTGGCACTGCTACCCAGTGACATCTGAAAAGAGGAAAACGGGAGATGCGGGTGAGCTTCTGTAGGCTATTTAGCAGCACCTCCCTCTTGGGTCTCTGACATTGACTGCATTTGGGAGCATCTGACTGTGGCCATTGTCATCCAGTGAGGAGGTGGGTTAGGGAGGAGAGTGGGCTGGCTCTTCTCATCTGTAATAAAGCTGACACAATTCCAGAAAATTCTGTTGCTTTTCAAGCAACCAGATAGGTATAGGCATTTGCTTGCAACATTAAGGGAGAATGGTGTCATTTGTGGCATTAAAATTCTGAATGCATTTTCTCCCAGCCTAAATGAATAGATAGATATAAAATAAGCAGCTGTTAAAGGCCGAGATTTTCAAGAGACCCAAGCAGAGAAGCCTCCCATTTCTTGCATCTTCCTCTGCTTCCGAGTGAAGGCTGTGATAATCCCAGTGTGCACCTGTAGCTTCCTTTGTGCGTTTGAGCATGTTGTGATTAAGATCAGATCAGTTTCTCAGAAACCTCTTTCTGTCGCCACTCTAATGTTATCTGGGATCTTTTTTGCTGATTCATCTTTTTAAAGATTGAGTATCTCTGGTCTCCAGAGAGTTGGTATTTTGGCCTTGGTTGTTTATTGTGAATATCCAGTGTGGAGCATTCCATTCTCCAGAAGACTGCAGAGGTAAATTGAAGTTCATGATTCCACATAAGGTCCGTGATGACATATTTCTCATCTCTTGGTATCTTCTAGGTAGGGTACTCACTCAGGGAGTGGGAATATTTGAAAACATTTCATCAGTTGATCTGCTCGCTCTCGCACATCTCCAGGTCCTTAGCCTCAGAGGCTCATTCTCTGTCATTGTGTACCATGGCCTCATTCCTGGTGGGGGCCTATCACTTTAATAGCATCTTTAGCTCAATCACACCATTGAATCCACACTTACTGTGCAAAGAAAAGTCATGGAATAAAAGACACTGGAAACAAGTGGAGGAGGAAAACAGCAGTTGCTTTTTTTTTTTTTTAAGACATTGAGATTAGATGCATTTGTGAAGAAAAAAGGGCACTTTGTCTTAAGAAAAAAAAAGGAAAGAAACCCACAGCAAACCTTTCCAACTGTCAGAACTCTCCTGACCCTGCAGTAATTGTGTCATGTTAAGTGAGCCATCTTGGAAGCACTACAGCAGCCTGTGCCCTTCGCTCTGTCACAGGACGGCTGGCTCTAGAGCTTATGGGCAGCAGAACTCATTGCTGTTTCCTTTAATAATCGTTAAGCCATATCATCCAAGGTTTTCGGCTTGTTTGAGATGTGAATTTGTTTTATAGATTATAAATATACATATACAGAATATGTATAAAGCAGAATGCCTGTCCTTCCTGATTATTTTTTGTACCATATTGTAAATTATATTATTTATTCTTTACCAATTTTGGGAATAAAAGGTGTTTTGGTTATTTAATATAATAAACAAAAGCTGTTAAACTTCTTATGTTTAAATTTCCAGTTCAACTTGTAAATCTGTTTTTATTATTGTGCATAAATACATACTAATACTTGATCTAATAATTGTTGTTTCTGCCCTTTTTTTAAAGCGTGCACTTAAAAAACAGCTCAAGTGGCTCTCATTTGGTGAGATCTCAAAGGAATAGATGGGCTCTCCACAGTGTCATTTAGCCACAAAACACTGCTCAATGTCTTTGGGGGGTTTGCGTCAGAAATGAGCAACTGGGGCACTTTATCCCTCGCTTCCTCCTTCTGAGTAAGCCCTTCTGCCGCCTCTTCAGCCCCCGGGCTGGGCCGGACAGAGGAACTGCCGAATCCTGCAACGCATCCGTCGGGATTAGCCCAGCATCCACATGCCACTGACCGGCTGGCAAAAGACCGACGTCTCCGGACAGACTGGAGGCCGGACAGACCGTCTTTCAGAGTAAAGCGGCGGCGGTCAGTGGCGACCAGGCAGCGCTTGCTGCCGGAGAAAAGCCTCGACCGAGCCCTGCTCAGCGCCCCAACCCGCGTGTGCGGGTCCCCACGGCGCGCGTCTGCACCCCGGCTGTCGGTGGGGTCGCGGCCGCTCCGGCCCAGCAAGCGGTCCGGGGGTGCGGCCCGCGCCGGGGGAGCGGGTTCGGGGCGGCCCGGGCATCTCTTCCCAACCCGGTCCTCGGCACCGCTCCGCGCCGGGGCGGCCCGGGAGGCGGGCTGGAGGCCCGGCCAGGCCCGGAGAGGCTCCAACTCTGCGCCCGCACAGCGCTCCGGCCCCGCCCACCTGGGGCAGCCCGCCCCCTGCCGGTTTGTTGCCGTATCTCGGCGCTCGATGCCGTGAGCGGCACCTGCTATCACCAATCGGCTGCGAGCACGGCGCGTTCTCCCGGTCTCCATCTCGTTGGGCGGGGTCCACCACCGCGGTAGGCTGCAGCGGCGTCACTGGCGTCAGCAGCGTCCAATGGGCGCGGGCGGGCGGGCCTCGCGCTGCGCGGAGCTGGGCGGGAACAGCGGTTCGGCGGCGAGGAGGTGCCCAGCGGCGGGCGACATGTTCCAGGCCCCGGAGAGCGAGGGCGGCCGCGCCGGCTCCAGGTGCGACGCGCGCGCGGGGCGAGGCGGTTCGCGGGCGGAGTGCGGGCCGCGGGGGACCTCAGAGGCGCGGCCTCCCCGTCCCGGAGAGATGGGCGCACACGCGGTGTCGTCCCCGCCCTCGCCAGTGTCTCGGAGGGGCCTGGGGTCGCCTCCCCGCCCTTCCCGTCCGAGCGCGTGTCCCCTCTAGTTCCAAGCGCGCCTGAAAGACGCTGGCCTAGCGGTCTGTTGCTTTGGGGCGGGCGGTGCCAGGAGCCCGGGACAATGCGGATTGTGCGGGGGCCACGGGGGGCGCCCTCCGGAGCCTGTGCCAGCCTCGGTGCGCTTGTGGGCGGGGGTCACCGTCCTGGGAGCCCTCCCCGAATCCCATAGCCCCGGAGCCAGGCAGTTCTCCTAATCCCACAGCTCGGGAGCCAGGCTATGCGTCTAATCCCACAGCCCCGGGAGCCAGGCGGTGCCCTCCCCTCATCCCACAGC